>NC_091187.1:28734858-28990667 GCF_040958095.1 Procambarus clarkii
CTATGCCCAAGATAACTATCCGAGTGCCGGCGGTGGGGTGGTTCATATAGCCTCGGCTATCACCTCATTATGTCCGGTCGTGATGGTCAAGTGGATTAAGGCGTCTTGTACATACCAGTTGCGTTGCTTCTGGGAGTATGGGTTCGAGTCACTTCTGGGGTGTGAGTTTTCAGTTGCATATGTCCTGGGGACCATTCAGGCTTGTTCGCATTTGTGTTCCTCACGTGTGCCCCAAAGAATGAGGTGATTTGGTAAAATGCTATGCCCAAGATAACTATCCGAGTGCCGGCGGTGGGGTGGTTCATATAGCCTCGGCTATCACCTCATTATGTCCGGTCGTGATGGTCAAGTGGATTAAGGCGTCTTGTACATACCAGTTGCGTTGCTTCTGGGAGTATGGGTTCGAGTCACTTCTGGGGTGTGAGTTTTCAGTTGCATATGTCCTGGGGACCATTCAGGCTTGTTCGCATTTGTGTTCCTCACGTGTGCCCCAAAGAATGAGGTGATTTGGTAAAATGCTATGCCCAAGATAACTATCCGAGTGCCGGCGGTGGGGTGGTTCATATAGCCTCGGCTATCACCTCATTATGTCCGGTCGTGATGGTCAAGTGGATTAAGGCGTCTTGTACATACCAGTTGCGTTGCTTCTGGGAGTATGGGTTCGAGTCACTTCTGGGGTGTGAGTTTTCAGTTGCATATGTCCTGGGGACCATTCAGGCTTGTTCGCATTTGTGTTCCTCACGTGTGCCCCAAAGAATGAGGTGATTTGGTAAAATGCTATGCCCAAGATAACTATCCGAGTGCCGGCGGTGGGGTGGTTCATATAGCCTCGGCTATCACCTCATTATGTCCGGTCCTGATGGTCAAGTGGATTAAGGCGTCTTGTACATACCAGTTGCGTTGCTTCTGGGAGTATGGGTTCGAGTCACTTCTGGGGTGTGAGTTTTCAGTTGCATATGTCCTGGGGACCATTCAGGCTTGTTCGCATTTGTGTTCCTCACGTGTGCCCCAAAGAATGAGGTGATTTGGTAAAATGCTATGCCCAAGATAACTATCCGAGTGCCGGCGGTGGGGTGGTTCATATAGCCTCGGCTATCACCTCATTATGTCCGGTCGTGATGGTCAAGTGGATTAAGGCGTCTTGTACATACCAGTTGCGTTGCTTCTGGGAGTATGGGTTCGAGTCACTTCTGGGGTGTGAGTTTTCAGTTATATATATATATATATATATATATATATATATATATATATATATATATATATATATATATATATAATCGTAGTGTCACGGTGCCCAGTGTTATTGTGTTATTTACTGTGGTGATTGCAAATTGTGGACCTATGTTCTAGGGGTTATTGAGAGCACTGTTGGTCATTTGCAAGAGTAAATATGTGTGTGCAGGATTCTAATATTTGGAAATTAGAGTACTTGCCGTGTGTGTTATTACAAAGGGGTTGTTATTTGATGGTGATTGTTGCTAGTGTTGAGCATCACCATATGTGATTGCAGTTCAGTAAAGTCATTGTGGGGCAGTGTTCTAAAGGGTTCATGTCCTGTATGTTATTTTACTAGGTTCTGCAGTATTGTCATTGCAACCGGATTGTAACGTAAATCACTGTGATTTATTAGTGTGATTTGTCATTGTCGTGGGTAAACTCGGCTGTAGACGAGTATTTGGATACACATATGGTCTCCTGTTTATCTGGTACGACATCGAAGTCTAGTATTCAGTGAGGTGATTGCGAGGCAATTAATATAACGTAACCAAGGCAACGCCCATTGCTTTAAGGGAATTTGTTCTTCGACAATTTGAGTAACGTAGAATACGTTTGGGTTAATTTACTTTCCTGCCAAGCAGCTACGGTAGTCTTAAGGAGCCTAGCCATCAGCCAGGTAAGAATTAGAGTATTGTCTGTCGTAATTAACGGTCAGTGGGCCGGGTAATTGACGTGCTTCAGGAAGTCAAAGTAATTAATCTCGATCCTTGTTTGATCGACTCACACGAAGGCTCCATTGTTCCATTAACGTAACGTCGTTATTTATCTGCCCGGAAGTACCGGCACTTGGTTGACTCGTGGGAGGAGTAACGTCATTTTAGAATAACGTAAACGTGGGGCTAATTACTGTTATTAGCCACCTGAATTGGTCTGAGTATGGAAGGCACAGATGGAATTCATACCTTAATGTAAATTGCTGAGCCAGTGTGAAAGGTTGCGTATTTTATTGTTTAATTATTGATCTTGAGGATAGTAATTAATTACTCTAAAGGTAATCACGAGTGATTACCGTTCTCTTAGCACTTTGAACATTGTAAATCAGAGCTACCATCGCTGAGTGATTAGTAACCTATTAACGTAAATTAACGTAACTAGTAAAGAGATTAATCAGCTGTCTGGTAGTACAGGGATTAATGGGATTTTCTAACTGAATGCTCGACGGGTAGAGTGTTGTGTAATTTCCGCGTAACTAGTGACAGTTGTAAGAGTTATTAAATTAACGTAAATGTTATTTTGTTATTAACGTAAATCAATTGTTATTGATTGTTGATCGTCCGTGGGACGGAGTGTTAACGTAAGGATTAATTTGAGGAAGGGTGCTGGAGTTGCCAGTGAACCCATTAGTTATTGTTGTCATTGAAAGACTACTGATTTGATTGCATTGCAACCGCCATTGCAGGTGTTGACTGCACTGAGGCGTAGAACAGTTAGGAGGTTACTGGAGACGTGTTTCAGAACCCACTGTGTCATTTGTTGTAATTGTGATTATAGATCTGTTAGTTCTTGTTTCTTGTTGATTCCTCTGTGGTCACGCTTATGTTCGAGTTAGTTCATTAAGCAGTCCGAGGGGCTGGTGTCTAGCTGTCATTGATAGTGTCACCGGAAGGATTTCGAGTAACGTCATTGACATTTCTTTTGGTTATGTTGTAGTAGTTAGTACTTTATTGAATAAACTAAGTTGTTATGGTTAACACTGTCTTTTCGTTACACCTCACACATTATTATTGCCCTTCAAGTGTTCTTCACACTCGACTAATAAAATTGAGACTGATTCTGAGTTTTGGACCAAATATACGGCACCACACAACAATAAATTATTGTTGTGAGAGCCCAAGACCTGCTCGTTAGATTCGCTTCGGCGACTGGCGAAGGTCGACGACCAAGTGGAGGGGATTTCAATTTTCATTGGGGTCTCGGCGTTTGCTCGTGCCTAGTCAATTGTTCATACATGGTCCCAAAGTGAGGAATGAGCTGCTTACTACACTGGTGTGTTAGTTAAGCAAGTCCTTCCTCAGGCGACCTAATTGAATATCACGACAGGAATAAAGGTTAAAGAATTAAGAAAATTCTTAGAAATTTTCCGAGCTCAATTCCTTATACCAATTTCATTTTATTCCCACTTAATCAAGTCAAAACTCTCACACTATTATGAGAAACAACTTGTTTCACCACTGATAGTCTTCTGGTAAATGCTCACCTACAAGCTATTGCAAAGTTCAATTTTGCATGTGGTAAGATGCTTCTTCAGACTGTCTCTAAGATGCTTGTGGGCAGACAATCAGTAGAAGCTGCCCAAACAAAACTGATAAAACCCTGCATGTGTATCACATTAAGTGGATTACTAAATCCTTGATCAGACCACTTAGTATAAATGCAATCTTCTCTGGAAGACTTTCTAAGATATGATAAATGTGATGAGATATATTGAGATGCTATGAAGACTGAATGTGGTCAATTATTACTGTCGAGAATAGTTTTGGGTCTACAGTGGGGTCAATGACATTTGTCGCTGTGACGTGAACCGGTTTAGGCTACTAGTTACTGATTTATCCACTGAGATCTATAGAATCTAACTCAGCTAGTACTATTTGTACCAGACTCAATCTGGAATTAATACTGGTTGTCAGCTGGCATAGGTTTCTTCAGGTTCAAGACTCTACCTGTGAGTAAGAAACTTCCTGCTGAAATCAATAAGTTCATTCCCTGTTGGCTTGTGATTCCAGTAATGAACTGATAATAGTGGTCTGCCCCTAGTAATATATCTACATTGGTGAGGTAGTCAGACGTTTTGTTGGTGTTAGCCAGTTTGATTCCAGTCTTCTGCAAAAATCTGGCTGTGTTCCTTAGACCTTTAACATTCAGATCAAAGGGAATGTGGTCAACTACTATAGCCTTAACAGGTCGGACTTAACCGCCTAGGCGTACTAGTGGTTGTACTACTTCAAGTTCTTGAGGTCAAGTATCTGTTTGGAATCCTGATATGTTCTATGTCACATTACACAAGGGTTTAAGTTTCAGCTTGTTAGCTGCTTGTTGAGTGATGAACGTTCTTTGTGATCCCTGGTCGAATAGACCTCTTGTAGTGATTCTAGAATTCTTGTTTTTTAATTGTAGTTGTGCAGTAGGTAATACGACATTACTATGAGACTTGGTGTTAAGCACCTTAACCTCCTGTCGAACCTTACAGCCCTGCACAGCAGTGGAAGTATCCTGTTCAACCTGGAGTTTAGACGATTTGGGCCAAATATACCTATGTTCATTCGTACCCTAACCGGAATTAATCATATCTAGCTAACATTACTGCCCAATAATGACTTAGATAAGATTTCGGAAAGACACTTTCCTTGTGGTTGTTGACAGTGTGTTGATGATGGTAGAAGTGCTAATTTGATCTCCATAACACTTCGTCCAAGAGAATTATAGGAGTGGAATTTGCTCCAACGATTCGGTCATTTTTAACAATGGCTGACCTCCTTCACCAATGATGCTCCTGGCTCTCTTTGTCCAGATGTCAATAAGTGATAGAAAGGTCACATTTTCTTTATTTTGATACTGATAATTAAGTTAATTCAAATGAGATGTTTTTATGATATTAAAAGTCCAAAGACTAATGTATTTAAGAATAATTCCCAACAGAATAGCTCGTGAATTTATAGCACTATGTAGCAATGATATCCCATTTTTTTGATGGAAAATTCAACTACAAGCTACATTTTCTATGGGTTAACTTGTGTATACAACAGCAACAATATTATCTGCATATTGTATTGAATATTAGCAAAGGTGTCGGGTTTTCCGACATAATTCACGGGGGCTGCTCACGGGTCGAAGTTCTATTTAGAACGGACAAACACCGATACTCCTCCTTTCGAATTATTAAATTAATTTAATGTTAGTAGTTAGTAATCACACATTTGTGCATCTGTTCATACAGGACGGATGTCCTGTACTTGAGTTGCAGGGGTTAGAAGTCTAATGCGATTTCATTTCCCTGTTAACTCTTAGGGAGGCTAAATTTCTAGCCTAATTACATATCAAACCAAAGGACTGAATGTGATCGAGTACTACAGTCAAAGGACTGCAGTGAGATTAGTGACATTAGATATATCCTCAAGCTTGTTCAGGTAGCTGGTCACTTATATATATACACTGATGCCCATGGAATACATCTTGATTAAATAATAAATGTATCAAAATCAGTCGTAGGATTTATATAGTTTAATTTAGTTAATTGATTCAGAGGATTGAATAGTCCGTCATTAAAGTCAAGTATGGTTCTGAGACTGCAGTGGGTTCTGTGACATTGGTCGCAGTGTCTTGTAGCTGTTTACGCTACTGTTTATTGATTTGCCACTGAGGCCTCATGAAATCATCTTCAGCTTTAAATGATGATATATTAAAAACAACCTTTGTCGCTATAGTCAGCTGTAATCTCCTTAGTATAATACTACTGGAGAAATATAATCAGCTGACAAAATTAGATTTCTACTGGTATTGTTTATCTGCAGGCATAGGTCTCCTCACGCTTAATACTGGGCCTGAGAGTAATTTGCCTCCTGCAGAATTTAGCATGATTATGCCCTGATATTTAGTAGGGCTACCGATGAATCGATGGTAGTAGTCTGTACCTACAAGAATACCAAAGTCGGTGAAGTGATCAGACTTAATATTATCTGCCAATTTTATTCCTGTATCTCTCAGGAATTGTGCTGTTGTTCCCAGACCTTGTACTTGTAGGTCTACTGGAATTTTGTGCACCACAATGGCTTGTACTTCACAGACGTAGCTGCCTAAACGTACTGATGGTTGTACCACCTGGTAGACTTGAGGTTCTGTATCTGTTAGAAACCCAGAGATATTGATTGTCGCCTGGGCTACAGGCCTTAATTTTAGCTCATCTGCCAACTTTTAATGACATATGTTCTCTAGGACCTTTGGTCAAACAACCCACGGGTATGGACCTTGGCCTTCTTTATCTGGATGGTAATTTGGGCAGTAGCCAAAGTCGTATTACCTTTGGACGTGGCCGATTGGACACTAGTTGTTTGTTGCACCTTGCCGTACTGTACTGTTGTGGGAATGTTATCTTCCACCTTGGGGTTTGGAGACTTTGTTTTTGTGCACAATGCAGCATGCAGTTGACCCTTGTTACATCTATTACAGGTGTATAATTGGGTCTCACAGTCGTTGATGTCAAGTTTCCCGAGGCAATTCGTGCAATGTTGCAAATCTTTGAGTCGCTCAGCACAGGCGTCACTATCAGGAAAATTAGGGCAGTGGTACATTGAATGTTTCTCATTGCAGAACAAACATGTTTCACAGCTTCCAGGTACCCTTTGGTGTCACGTTCTTGGGTGACACAGTAACTGTCATAGGCTTAGAAGGTCCCACTGCATATACGCCCACACTGCCACTGTTCCTTTTTGGTGTTGAATTATATTGTCTCGATTGATTTGGAGTACCTTTGGTACTCTTTGGTTTACTATTATTGGTTTCTGAAGGTTTACTTGGTGTTTTTTTTATTTGTCATGTGTTCGTAATTGATGAACTACTGAACGTAAACCCTCAGATATTTCAATCATAGATAAGATACTTTTATTGTAAAGAGCACTCATTTGTCTCTATACGTAACTAGGTATTTTCTCCTGGACAATTATTTTCAAGACCCTCTCTGCCCTGGTAGTATCGGCTGTCAGGCGGAGAGCTTTGATCATTGATTCTACCTCCTGCTTGAAGACATGGAGTGAATCAGCTGAAGCCTCCGGTGAGGGTAAATGCAACAGCTCATGAACTAAATGTAATGTCCTTACTTCTGGATCAGCATAATTATCCTTGAGAAGTTGTACTGCCTGGTCATGGTCGTCATTAGTTAATCTCATATGGGATACTACTGTTTTAGCCTCACCTGATGATTGGCCTTGTAGATAAGAGAATTTACTACTCTTAGATAAAGATTGTTTTGAGTGCACAAGGTCTACAAATTTGTTCCAAAATTCATCCCAATCTTCCTCATCCTTTCCTGAGAAAGTGGGTAAATTAATTGGAGGGAGTCGAGCTTCAGCTTGATTCATATTAGATGAAACTATTATTGTTGTTGCCTTGTTCTGGGCAATTAATTTGACGTAAGGATGTAATGTGGCCTGGGTGTGATCTTCATAACTCGCTACATCAACCATAATGTAGGTTATTTCTGTTTCTGATAAATTGGTGTTGTCAAGTTCAGCCACATATGTTGCTATTTGGCATTTGATTTGCTCAAATTTACCTGCAGCTGCTTGATAATAGCTTTCCAGGTCAGCATAATCAACTGGAGATTGTTGTGACAAATCCTCACATATCTTGATCTGTCTTGTTAAGTGGCCTTTAAGACCTGCAAGGGTTCTTTTCATTCTTCCTGCATTATCCATACTGGCTAGTTGGTTAAGCCTTGTGGGGCTTGTACTTGGGTTGCTCATAATGCTGAACAAGTACTGATGGAATAGCCTTGGGTAAAATTCTGCAATCACTAGGCTATAATCCTACCTCTTCTAGAGGTTAGCACTTAAAATGAATACACATTATATATATCCAATCATAATGTGAGAGTCTGTCTCTCAAGATTCTCCCATAACTGATTTGAAATGACTCATTGCAGTGCACAGATCTTGTGCACATGCCTATCTCTCTTAACCCTGGATAGTGACCTGGCATGTTGGGTATCTCCAGAATGCCCACTTAACCAGGAACACGTTTATAGTACGGAGGCCGCCGTATGTCCAGGCAGGAGGTAGATACAGGGAAGTTAAGCATACTTGCCACAAAGGGTCAGTGAGTATATTTGCCGATGCGAACTGTGAGAGAGGAGAGGGGACGCCTGCGAGGTGACCGCCTGACCTCTGGGGTCAACCGGCGTGATGGAGAATAACAGCTGTGACGTGGCCGTGACGTGTTCATGACGTCACCTCTGCTACTGATCTTCGAACAGTCATTACGATTGGTTCCCGCTCATTTGATGCAATGCTATTGGTCAAATTGTAATCCCTTGTGTGTGCCCCACAAGATGCTCTGTGCCTCAGGAAAAAGCATTCTCGTGAGGGAGCTCTTGCATAGAGGACGTGTCCTGTTCTGTCTATTGGCCAATAGACTGAACACCGTCCATTCCTCACCATCAAGTTAACTCAGTGTCTTTTCGATATACCCACACTCACTCAGAATCACGATTGTGAATATATTGTTCAGAAGCCTATAGTGACAAAATCACCAGAGCGAAACAGACTAGTATCAGGTAACCCCTGGTGACAAAGATCGTTGCGAGTGACGTAGAGTGAACTAAGGCAGAGCCGCCGCCTAAGTACGTAGAGTGAACTAAGGCAGAGCCGCCACCTAAGTAACCTGTGTGTGACTTTACTACAGTGTACCTGTACCACAGTGTACAGTGTAGTGCATGGTACATATAACCTGCAGCCGCCACTCTGTCCCGAGTGTGTAGCTCGCCAGCCACCGCCCTCACTGTACCACGTGATGTCACCACCCTTACTCACCGCCAGTGCCAAGTGTGTGTGCGTGTATCTGTCTGTCAAGCATACAGCACGCCCTCCTGCCATGTGTCAAGTACGGTTTGTGGGAAAACCTGTCGTCAATGGTCTCACTGCAGAACGAGGAAACCAGCTATCAGGCCACCTACGAGTGCTTGCATAAATGTGCCTGAGTGAATGAGTGAATAAAGAGAGGTACCCGATCTGTAAGTGCAAGATCTTGTCATTGTTTTATTGTGTCTGTGTTGATCTGAGGGATCAACCACAGTTCTCACCTTCTCATACCTGACACAGGTTATAGGTGAATCGACGGTGTATGTGTGTTATCTGTGTGGTATCATGGCATTTCACTCATCTGTGTTGTTGTTGTTGTTGAGTTAGGGGCGACGACGATCGTGGGATCGGATGCGCCCCGGCGTACCCATGAAGGGTGAATCGCAAAGCCAGGAAAGGCGAAATGCTAAGCCAAGACGCGAAACGAGTGACGCCAAGCACTAGAAACTAATATGCCACACGGCAAAGCTACGCACAAAGGGAGAGGCAGAAGCACATAATAGAACCACAAGAAATCAGAGCACATACTTGCCCGGGAACTTGGCCCGCGGGAATCTTACATTGAACGCCTCCCAGAGCACCCATTGCCAAGGGTCTCGTCCATCCACCGGGGACGCCATAACATCCGGAACCGGGGCAACAAACACCTGCAAACTGGGGACCCAGATGGCAGAACTCATGAGGCGAGAAGTCGCCACTCGCCCCCACAGGAAGGGAACTTGCCCCCACGAAAGCACTCCGCTCCGTCAGACAGCAGTAACTCGGCAATCTTCGACCAGTGACCCGGTGGCATCACAGACGCCGGCAACACGTCCCCCAGGGCCCCAACGCGCACCCGCACCACAGGGGTACTCGCGGCCCAGGGCACACCACCAGACGACAGCAGGGAACCCGGACGGCGCGCATCCTTCCGTAACGTCACCACCAGGCCACGCCCAGCACCAGAGTCTACACCATCCCTGGCAGCGGAAGCCACCACCCCCCACTGCGGAGAGTCCCCCGGCGGAGAAAGAACCGAAGGCACGTCCGAGACACAGGCACCAGCACTGGCAGGCACATGGACCTCCGCCACCACGAACCGCGGAGACATCGACGCATCCGTATCCCACTTTCAACATCCGAAGCCCCACAGTCACTGAAGTCACCAGCGTCGGCCCAGGAAGAAGACGAACGCCGGAAACGTTTGGGCACCGGCCGGATATCGTCAGAGCCGGTAAGTGACCCAGAAACACGGGTACCACGAGCCGAAGGAACCGACGCCAGGACGGCAGCAGCCTCTACCACAGGGGGAACCGGGCCACACACAGCAGGAGGCACCGCAGCCACCCCAGCACCAAGCACATCCAGGACCCGAGTCACGGACACAGGGCCAGGCGCAGCATCAGAAGACGAGGGAGAAGACAGCGAAGTCACACAGGGAGCTCCAGGAAGGCCCACGGGAGCAGCTGGGACAGCGACAGGATCAGGCAGACCAACCGACGGTACCTCAAGAACCGGAGGAGGGACGGCAACAACCGGAGGAACGGCAGGCGCCGCCGGGGAAGCTGCAGCAGCGAACGGGACGCTCACCTCCTCACCCCCGGAGTCCTCCTCCAGAGGGAGCGGCGGGAAATCCTCCTCACGGAACAAGTTCACAGGAGCGACCGGATCAGCAGTACACCCGGCAGCCTGATGCCCCAACAAGCCACACCGGAAGCAAGTAAGGGGTTGCCGGGCATAAAACACACGCACGTAGTACCCCAACAGCCGGACAGAGCACGGTATGTCCGACCACAGTAGCATCCCGAGGGTCCGAATGTTGGTCTTCACACGCGAATACGTGCCAGACGACAGGGAGTTCATCCGCACACTGACGACGGAGCCGTACCTCTGGAAGAATCGCCGGAGGAGAGTCTCAGGAAACTCCATGGGGGCGCCATGAACACTGACATACGTAACAGCACCACTACAGTCTGAAATGGTCACAGACCCGGTACCGTCCTGTAACTGCAAAGTACGTCCCTCGTACCTCCGTAAGAAAGCACGGTACACCGCCTCACCCACAAACTTGATAACACGGTGAGCAGTTACCAGCTCAATGCCATATACGTCCCCAACCGGGACACGAAGCATGTCACTCAACACCACGTCCACCAGCGGGTAACCAGCACGGCCAGTAAACTCCAATCCGATAGAGTTTAACCGCCCGACAGCGGGAATAAGGCCGCCCATCGCAAAACACGCCACGTCTCCACCACCCACTCATCTGTGAATGTGAGCTTCACATATACCACATATTTAGTTATTGTGTGACATTATTATTGTGCATGTTATTGCCTGTTCCACTGACAGTGTATTTGTTGATTTATTGCATATCATAATTACCCGAGTATCCAGTTGGAACTCTTGTGATCCCTTTGCATACCGGCAGTTAGGTTGCCGTGTTAATGATTGGCTGTCAATTGTGTTAAGTTAGGTGTTAATCTACGAGTGGATACGAGTCGATTAGCCAGACGTCAAGAGTCTCGCTAATACAACCATTGCCTTTCTGACTCCAATCTAAAGTAAATCAAGCACCCTTTGTATTAGTGGTTTAGTTAGTAAATAAACTACTGTTGAGCTTTATGCGGTGTTTCCGTTGAACCACCTCTGAATACTGCCATCGTTACTCAAGCCTTCAGCTCTAGGTGTCTTCAACACAGAGTTGCCTATTATTCACTAAACTATAAATGTGATGAGGACCCTGGAAGTCCCTTAAAGTGTTAAATCATTGAGGAGATTCCAACAATCAACATGAAGCAGGATCAGGTGAGGCTAGTCTGAGAAGAGACCCTCAAGGACTCTAACTCGACCTTGCTCCCAGGCCCTGTACGGTTGCTCTCGTATTTTCTCTGCAAATTCCGACAGCTTCACGAAGCGTCTGCCACATGTACATTGACGACGTACGCATTGCAGTCATGAAAGCAAAAAAGAAAACCCCCACACATACACACTAATGATTTGAGTGATAAACGAGTGTCAATGGAAGTACCTTTAGGTTAGCTCCTCAATTATCACCCTAGGATGGTATAAACACTAATTAAGCACTCAAAAGGTGCAATGATTATAAGTAAATTATTATATGTACACAACTCAACTCGAGCTGGTATCAATTACACCCAAAATAGGGCCTGTACTATTCATTAACCCTTAAATGGCACATGGCTATATACCATTTGACACCCACAGGTGCATACAAAAAACAAAAATTCTTCCTAACCTGTTAATTTGTGTTCACTGATCATGGGAAAAATAAAAAAACAGTCGTCAGTGGCATATATTGCCCGCTATAGGGCAGGGAAGTCTGGCAAAAAACAGGCGCTGACTCAGCGTGCGTCCCAGGCGGTCTGTTGATCGCCAGCTGTCAGGCCAGAGTTGCCACAAAGATATAATTACCTAATTATTTCAATGTCTCTGATTGATTTTTCGTAGTTTTTTGCAGTAATATTATTCAGTAGTGTTTAGTGTGATATATTTATATAATAAAATGAGTGAATCATTGCTGTACTCAAAAATATGGTATGCATATTGTTGATTCAATTATGTTCATCAAACAGTGAACAAAGACTTTGTCGGTTATTACACTATATACACAGGTTATATATAAGTATCTGCATGTTTTGTTCACCATAACGAACCACTAAGTTGGCATGGTGAGTGGCAGTGCCAGTGGCAGCCCGCCACCGGCTGCAACTTCCTCCCTCCCTCAAGTCACCTGACTCACCCACATTCTCCTCCCACAATACTGTGTTTGCTTTTATTCACTATATACAGATGCTTTATATAAGCATCTACATTCGTGTTCACCATAACGAACCACTAAGTTGGTATGCTGAGTGGCAGTGGCAGCCCGCCACTGGCTGCCACTCCCTCCCTCCCTCACCTCACCTGACTTGCCACCATACTCTTTTTGCTTTTATATACAGACATTATATATAAGTAAATGTATGTTTTGTTCACCATAACTGTACATCTAAGCTTGTATGGTGAGTAAAGGCACAAAGACATAGCTACTCACACAGTCAGCTGATGGCTGCCACCCTCAAGGCCAGACGCACTAATATTTCTCCTCCAATAATACTGTTCGTGGTGTTTTTACGCTATATACACACATTATATATAAATATCTACCTGTTTTATTCACCATACTTGTACAAGTAAACTGGTATGGTGCCCAAAGACCATCGTGGTCACCGGTAAACAACATGATGTCATGCAGACGATGCCGCCGCCCTCACCAAAATGGCACGTTATATATAAGTATCTACATTTGTCTTTACCATAGCGAACCACTAAGCTGACATGGTGAGTGCAGTCAATAAAAGGTGGCCACACACAGTCAGAAGACAACGCCACCACCCTCCCTCCCACAGCATTATTCCTCCCTGCATGGAGCACAGCGCTAAATATCACCACAATCCTGCTATTATCAGAACCCTGGTCAGTTTTATCACAGTCAGGGATCTTCTGTAATAATATCATCGCTACATAATAGCATGAACAAGTATATTATGGCATTTTTAGGCGATGCTGTGGTCACAAGCTGAACAGCAGTGCTGTAAGCTCATGCTGCGTGTGTCAGGCTTGGTAGCTCACTCAATACTGAGGCCCCTAACACCCGGGAATTTGGCCCACGATTTAAAAAAAAAAATAGCGTCTGTTTACAAGAGCCCTGATGAAAGTGTGGTGAACGCCGTGTATCAGCGGGCCTTTTAAATCTTGTGTAGTACTCCAAAGCATCACATGATGCGATGCGCAATTTACTGCAAGTCGGTCAAAGCATCATATGATGCGATGCGCAATTTAAGGGTTAATGATGCTAGGTTGTTCAATATAGTACAACTAGACTACGGTTATAATGGGACTAGGATGAACAATAAATAGTTCAACTAGTCAATGGTAATAGGAGACTAGGTTATCAATAAACACTAGTCAATGTAAATATCCTACCCTGTTGTGGGTTGGCAATCAGTAAATATTGCATTGTGAACACTAGTGCAAGATATATTAAATAATTCTCTATTTAAGAGAAATAATGTACACAATTATTGATGATAGCCTTTTAATTAGCCTCTAGAAATTTCTAATAATATCTAGAAGTATTAAATCTTATTAGTAACCTCGCAAAATTAACACCACAAAATTTGTGGATAATCTCTCGCAAAATTAACACCACAAAATTTGTGAATAATTATGCGAGGGCACAGCCACTAATGTGGCTGGCTTTAAAATGAGTGCTGTCACTTCACGGAATAACACTCCACCAATTGGTGGTTGATCATGAAACCGCTGATGAGGCTGTGCTGGGCTGAGGGGTTCTTGAGCTCGCTCTAAGCTATGCTGCCAGTCATTGACTGGCAATGTTTTGTTCACTAATTTATTACACTAGTTTATTCAATATGATGATAAACTACCTCTCTAGTTCATCTAGGTTCGAATGGCTATATAATTTGGGAGATTTGAACTGGTTCTGTACTATCTGGTTCAAAGGACCATAGATTGTGGGAACCGACCTGTGAGATTTATATTTATTTAATTTATATGAATTTATATAGAATTTATATTTACACTAATTTATATATTTCGATAGAAATTTGTGTGATATTTAGCAGACTGTATTTCCGCAATTTCTCACAAATCGATCCTTACACATTAGGGGGGGTTTATATTAAATTTATATATATGCAGCCAATCAAACTACAGTATTAAACTACATATATTAGTAAATAAATTGAGGAGGTGCCTTATCTTATTGTACAGCAGGCTTAGTCCACCAGGTATAATTAGGATGTAGACACCAAATAATCCTAGTGTGAGGCTAGCTTCTACTAACCCTAGTAACTGATGTACCAAGATTAATTCTTGCTTCCTATTCTTGTTTCTGTCAAAGGCACTAGCTGTAAGCAGGAATCCTAATATATGACAGCTATATCAGATGAAACATTTATATAGTATTAGATAAGGACCAAGGTTTAATTACCTAGGTTGAGTCGTTCATTCGTGTCCTAACCGGAATTAATCATATCTAGCTAACATTACTGGCCAATAATGACTTAGATAAGATTTCGGAAAGACACTTCCCTTGTGATTGTTGACAGCATGTTGATGATGGTAGAAGCACTAATTTGTCTCCATAACACTTCGTCCAAGAGAATTATAGGAGCAGAATTTGCTCCAACGACTCGGTCATTTTTAACAATGGCTGACCTCCTTCACCACTGATGCTCCTGGCTCTCTTTGTCCAGATGTCAATAAGTGATAGAAAGGTCACATTTACTTTATTTTGGTACTAATAATTAAGTTAATTCAAATGAGATGTTTTTATGATATTAAAAGTCCAAAGACTAATGTATTTAAGAATAATTCCCAACAGAATAGCTGGTGAATATATAGCACTATGTGGCAATGATATCCTGTTTTCTATTGATGGAAAATTCAACTACAAGCTACATTATCTATGGGTTATCTTGTGTGTACAACAGCAACATTATTATCTGCATACTGTATTGAATATTAGTAAAGGGTGTCAGGTTTTCCGACAGATGAACACAATTATTCACGAGGTCAACACGACACATTTTCCATTTGGGTTAAAAAATGACTACTCCTTCTCTCTCCCGCCGCATCGAGCGTTTCCTCTCAATGCATTTTTTAAAGAAGTGAAAAGAGGGTTTATATTTAATATATTTTAATAATGACAATTAATTTCCTTTCTATGATGTTTACAGTTCAGAGACTGATGTTTAAAAGAATTCACACCTATATTAGCTGGTGAATTCAGTGTTGGTGACGTGGAAATAATATCCCCTTTTTCTCTCTGGAAAAATTCCACATATCTAATTTTTGTTGCATGGGGTAAATCAATAATTCGTGTTAGTATGTGCTAATTTGTTAGCACAAAAAAGCAGCAATATTATCTACATATTTTATTAAAGATTAGTAAATGGTGTTTTTTTTTCTTCGACACTGTGTATTTCTGTACAAAATATTTGGTTTACTAAAAGAATTTATTTATTATTATTTATTTATTCATTTATTTATATATACAAGAATTCTTACATTCTTGTACAGCCACTGGCACACACAGCGTTTTGGGGAAGTCCTTAATCCTATGTTCCCTGGAATATGACCCGCTAAATCGTTTAACAATAAAGTACCCATTTTACCGTTGGGTAAACAGAAGCTACAGTTAAGGATTGATGCCCAGTAATTCAAGGATATGAACCCAGGCCAAAGAGTTTGCGAATCACCAGGCAAACATCTTACTACTTCTGCAAGGGGACTACATCAGTGTCAGATAATCAAGAATTTGTAGGGAAAATTGTTTAGGAAATTTTTAATAATTTTAAGACATTGCTCTCCTTCTCCTATCACCCGCAGTCAAATTATACAGTTGAATATATATAATGAGACAGTTTAAGATATAATAGTTATTCTATCAAAAGAACATCCTCTCAGTTAAGATAAGCAGTGTCCATGTACTTAATTTATGTTGAATATTGCATTGAATCACCCAATTAATAATCAACACTTCTTACTGATCACTCGACAATTATATCTATTCCCCATTGGCCTCCTAACACACATAATGCGAATTATAGAATAGTTTCGCTGTGGAAACTAAGTTAAGAGCCTTGCAAATACACTCCAAGGAGTATAAAAAGACTGGAAGTATTATATATACTAATATGACAAACAAGTAAATATTTTAGAACCGAAGAAAATGAGGCTACTGAAAAAGTTCAGCGAGAGAGTTGTGGAATTCACATTGCCCTAAAGTGTGCAAAGGGTTGTTCACCATAGATCATGGTGCCATGGTGGATCAACGAATCCACCATGGAGTAGATTCGTTGCCTGGTGTGCATTGAATTCACACGTCATGTGCAAGGTACTTACACTATTCTGCATGTAGGACTGCTTTGTTTACTATCATCAGATAGCCCATGATTTGAGGAGCTCAACGACGCCACGATGACCATCGTACATTATCCCTGAAAGATTTTACAAGAGCCAAAGGTTTAGCTATCTGACTACTACAATTGTATTGAGCTGGACGTGTCTGAGGCTACCGACTCTCTTAAGACATGCCCGAAACTACCGACTCTCTCAGACGTCCCCGAGGCTACCGACTCTCTCAGGACGTGCTCTAGGCTACCGACTCTCTCAGGACGTGCCCAAGACTATCAACTCTCTCAAGACGTGCCCGACCCAGTAAACACAAAACGTTTTCTGACGTTTTAATTTGATAGCAAAAAGGTGACACAGTAACTATTTATATAAAGTCGTAATTTTAACGTATAAAATACGTTAATTTCATTCAATTAAATTTTAGAATTTTTTAGCAAACGTACAAAAGACGTTTTAATACTTCTCTAATTTAAATTATATACAAAGACTTATGTGTGTGTGCGTGTGTGTAATTACCTTAGTGTAGTTACAGGATGACAGCTACTACACTTTCTGTCTACCCCGCACTCTTTATTATATAACGCTTTGAAACTACTGACGGTCTTGGCCTCCACCACCTTCTCACCTAACTTATTCCAACCGTCTACCATTTGTGAAAGTGAATTTTCTGATATTTCTTCGGCATCTGTGTTTAGCTAGTTTAAATCTATGATCTCTTGTTCTTGAAGTTCCAGGTCTCAGAAAATATTCCCTATAGATTTTATCAATTCCTGTTACTATTTTGTACGTAGTGATCATATCACCTCCTTTTCTTCTATCTTCTAGTTTTGGCAAATTTAATGCCTCTAACCTCTCCTCGTAGCTCTTGCCCTTCAGTTCTGGGAGCCAATTAGTAGCATGTATTTGCACCTTTTCCAGTTTATTGATATGCTTCTTAAGATATGGGCATCACACAACCGCTGCATATTCTAGCTTTGGCCTAACAAAAGTCGTGAACAATTTCTTTAGTATATTGTATTTAAAAGAACATGTATTTAATGTATTTTTTTGTCCATGTATTTAAAAGCAAATCTGAAGTTAGAAAGCGTGGCATAGGCTCCTCGCACAACGTTCTTTATGTGGTCCTCGAGTGATAGTTTTCTATCTAGAACCACCCCTAGATCTCTTTCTTTATCAGAATTCTTTAAAGATTTCTCACATAAAATACAGGTTGTGTGGGGGTCTATGTTCTCCTATTCTACCTTCCATAACATGGAATTTATTAACATTAAATTCCATTCTCCAAGTTGTGCTCCATATACTTATTTTGTCCAGATTTTCTTGAAGGGCATGACAATCATCTAAGTTTCTTATCCTTCCTATTATCTTAACATCATCAGCAAACACGTTCATATAATTCTGAATGCCAACTGGTAGATCATTTATGTAGACAATAAACATCAATGGTGCAATAACTGAATCCTGTGGTACTCCACTTGTGACATTTCTCCAGCCTGATAAATTGCCTCTGATTGCTGCCTTCATTTTTCTATTAGTCAGAAAATTTTTCAACCATGTTAGAAGCTTATCTGTCACCACTTCAATATTTTTCAGTTTCCAGAACCACCTCTTATGTGGAACTCTGTCGAAAGCCTTTTTAGGTCCAGATAGATGCAGTCAACCCAACCATCTCTTTCCTGTAAAATCTCTGTGGCTTGATCATAGAAACTAAGTAAATTCGATACACAGGATCTTCCAGATCGAAAACCATTCTGTCTGTCTGATATTATATCATTTCTCTCCAGGTGTTCTACGCATTTAGTTTTGATTAGTATTTCCAATACTTTCACTATTCCACTTGTCAATGATACAGGTCTATAATTGATGGGGTCTTCTCTGCTGCCACTTTTTTAGATTGGAACTATGTTATACTATTTTCCTGATATGCGAATAGCCGACAGTCCAATTTCCACAGTGACTCATTGAATTACAAGACAGATGCTTTGGATTTACTCTTCAACCTCTTAAGAATTAGATTTACCCTCCAACCCTTAACCTCATAACCCTCTTCAACCTTAAGGGGCCAATAGATAGTTTTTTAAAAGTCGTTCAATGTCAACCAATATTTTTGACTAGTTGTATATATAAAGGGCTGCAATTGTTTCAAGTTTCAACACTGCAGCTTAAATAAAAAAGATTTTATTTAATTTTTTTCAACGAATTTTTCACATTTTCAAACCCGTATAACAACCTCAAGTTTCAAATGAAATCATTTCTATGACACTTTTCTGACACATTAGCATATAATAAAGGATCTGATGCCAGGGATTTTCCAAAACATCTTTAGGTTTCCTAATACAAATAGTCAAAGTTCCCCCAAAAAATTATGCAAATATATCATATTTTATTGCTATTATCTAATCAATAAATGAACTTAGGAAAAAACATTAGCTCTGGATTTTAGATAACCTTTACATATAAGGTGTAGGTTTCATGTAAATTGAGTAAACAATGAAAAAGTTGTACAAAGATTTATGTAACTTGAAAAAAATAAGTAAAAAATAAAGTCTAAGGTGCTGCCATCTGTGGCTGAGGTTGACATCAACCAATTTCCTCCAAAATTGGCACCCTTACAGATAGGCTTACGTGCAGTCAGGTGATTAAGTTTCATGCAAATCATCTAAAAAACAAATAAGAAAAATAACATTAAAAAAAATTAACTTAATTAATTTTAATAAAAAAAATTATAATTTTTTTAATATATGCTTTTGTGATAGCTGAAAGTCATAGACATGATTTCAGTTGTCACTTGTGTGTGATAATCGTTTTTGACCATTTTGGAAAAATTTTGAAACACAATTCAATATTTTTTCTCCCTTCTCATTTATGCTACGATGCTGAGACTTGGACCAGATGAAACCCTTTTCATATACAACTAGTAAAAAAAAATTATTGACATTGAACAACTTTCAAAAACTATCTATTGGCCCCATAAAAATGTAGCACTCAGGGTGTACAATTTTGCATCGACCCCAAGACAATACAGCTTCTACACAGAGCAGACAGCACACTATACTCCCACATCGAGCTACAACGCTCTCTCTACCCATCGAGTTTAGACATTCATGATCCCCCATCAAGCCGCTATGCTATCCCACATAGAGCTCCATGACACTGGCCTCACTCAGCTCTCTGCTCTGCTCCAAGCTCTGTCTGAACGTCTACGACAATGCCAACAACTGACTACTGTAATTAAAACTACTAAATAAATCTGAAACTCACTAAACACTGTGTATCTAATCTATCCAACAACGTAACATAATCGTATGTTATAACGTCACAACACTCCCATTTTCCTTAAATTCTTAATGGCTAACAATATTATGTTAACGTGTGTTGGATTTCCGATAGTTGAGTTAGTGCATGTGTGTGTGTTCTTGTGTATGTATTCTCCTAGTTGTATTCACCACACACACACACACACATACATACACACACCCAAGGAAGCAGCCCGTGACAGCTGACTAACTCCCAGGTACCTATGTACTGCTAGGTAACAGGTTCATCAGGGTGAAAGAAACTGCCCATTGTTTCTTGCCGGCGCCGGGAATTGAACCCGGGACCACAGGATCACGTGTCCAGCGTATGTCCAGTCAGCCACCGGCCCCTGTATTCACCTAGTATTCACCTAGCTATGCTTGCGGGGGTTGAGCTCTGCTCTTTCGGCCTATTTCTCAACTGTCAATCAACTGTTACTAACTATTATCTCTGCCCGAAACGCTGCGCGTACTAGTGGCTTTACAAGATTGTAATTACTATATTATGTATCCTCACAATCCCAACGTACCTTCTTGTATATATATAAATAAATAAATAAATGATTTTATTTATTTATTTATTTATTTATTTTTTATGTATTTTTTTCCACACAACACACACACCCCAGGAAGCAGCCCATGACCGCTGACTAACTCCCAGGTACCTATTTACTGCTAGGTAACAGGCTCATTAGGGTGAAAGAAACTCTGCCCATTGTTTCTCACCAGCGCCCGGGATTGAAGCCGGGACCACAGGATCACGCGTACAGCGTTCTGTCCGCTCAGCCACCGGCCCCATCAACACATACCTGTGTGTTCGTGTGTATGTGTGTGTGTGTACTCACCTAGTTGTGCATGCGGGGGATGAGCTTTAGCTCTTTGGTTCTGCCTGTCACCTGTCAATCAACTGATGTACAGATTCCTGAGCCTACTGGGCTCTATCATTTCTACATTTGAAACTTTGTATGGAGTCAGCCTCCACCACATCACTTCCTAGTTCATTCCATTACTAACTACACTGACACTAAAAACGTTCCTCATAATATCTCTGTGGCTTATTTGTGTACTCAGCTTCCACCTGTGTCCCCTTGTACGTGTATCATCCATGTTAAATAATCCATCCTTGTCTACCCTGTCAATTCCCCTGAGAATTTTGAATATGGTGATCATATCTCCCTGAGCTCTTCTGTCTTCCAGCGACGTGAGGTGTAGTTCATGCAGCCTTTCCTCATAATTCATGCCTCTTAGTTCTGGGACTAGCCTAGTAGCATACCTCTGAACTTTTTCCAGCTTCGTCTTGTGCTTGACAAGGTACGGGCTCCATGCTGGGGCCGCATACTCCAGGATTGGTCTTACATATGTGGTATACAAGATTCTGAATGATTCCTTACACAGGTTCCTGAACGCAGTTCTGATGTTAGCCAGTCTCGCATTTGCCGCAGACATTATTCTTTTTATGTGGGCTTCAGGAGACAGGTTTGGTGTGATATCAACTCCTAGATCTTTCTCTCTGTCCGTTTCATTAAGTACTTCATCTACTATTCTGTATCCTGTGTCTGGCCTCCTGTTTCCACTGCCTAGTTTCATTACTTTGTTTTTACTCGGGTTGAACTTCCACAGCCATTTATTGGACCATTCACTCAGTCTGTCTAGGTCATCTTGTAGCCTCCTACTATCATCCTCTGTGTCAATCCTCCTCATAATTTTTACATCATCGGCAAACATTGAGAGAAACGATTCTATACTCTTTGTGAGATCATTTACAAATATCAGAAACAGTATAGGTCCAAGGACTGACCCCTGCGGGACTCCACTAGTAACGTCTCGCCAATCTGAGACCTCACCCGTCAAACTGACTCGCAGTCTCCTGTTGTTTAGGTACTCCTTTTTTCTAATGGAGTACCTTCCCTTTCACTCCAGTCTGCATCTCCAGCTTTTTCACTAGCCTCTTGTGTGGTACTGTATCAAAAGCTTTCTGACATTCCAAAAATATGCAGTCTGCCCACCCTTCTCTTTCTTGCCTTATTTTTGTTGCCTGGTCGTAGAATTCAAGTAACCCTGTGAGGCAGGACCTGCCATCCCTGAACCCCATGTTGATGCTGTGTTACAAAGTTCTTTCGCTCCAGATGCTCCACTAGCTTTCTCTAGACGTGATTAATCTCATAGAATACCCCCCCCCCCAAAAAAAAAAAGTGTCAAGGGAAGATAGTTCTAGAAAGTATAGATTATACGGTTCATTGCTTAATAGAATAAGAGAATAAGAGAATTTAATTACATATAATCATAGAGATCCATAAGTCACTGGTTTTCTCATTTAACATTTTTTATGGTCCTTTGAGCTAACTTAGATATAATCATTATTTGCATTTATAGAATTATATATTTTATTAGTATTCAAGTAGAACCAGATTTCCCCATATATTTTATGGTCGACTTAGGACCGGATGAACCACATTTAATATTATATTCTGTAGAATTAGTTGAATATAGCCAGAAGTTAGGCTGTCTACAATTCATTAATCATTTTTCATCCCTGATAA
Organism: Procambarus clarkii; assembly: GCF_040958095.1. NCBI lineage: Eukaryota > Metazoa > Arthropoda > Malacostraca > Decapoda > Cambaridae > Procambarus > Procambarus clarkii. The sequence continues at coordinate 28,757,467 of NC_091187.1, forward strand.
CATTATACTCTTTAATTAGGGAATATTGTCAGGTGCTAGGATAGAATCTATGGCAGCATATCTGCCACTCGCTTAGAAACCATGGCAGCATATCTGCCACTCACATAGTATTTAGGGCAGCATATCTGCCATTCGCATAGAATCTGCAGCAGCATATCTGCCACATATATAATCATTTATAGTATTAGGATTCTTGTCACACATATATAATCACTTGTATATACTCTATATAAATCAAAATTATAAAAAAAACAAAAACATAGCACTATCCTGAATTTGGACATTAGTAGTATTATAGTATATGCCAACCCATAAAGAATAGACTTCTTAGACTGGAATTGTACTTAGTAGTTATTATATTGATGATGTCAATAATGTCCGTCAGTTATCCGTCCTTCCTTACGAACAACTACCCAAAATTCCATAGAGTGCTTATATTGAATAGGAGATCACCCAGGGTGCTTCTGGCACTTGGAGAGGGGCTCAACGTCACTCGTTTAGGGGATGCGGCTCCAATACTGACCTTGTTATCATGTGCACACATGCACTCGAGCCGCCGTGACTCCCCACTCTCTCTTTATTTGGTATGACCTCCTCAATCCCCTTTCTCTTATTATTATTCTGTTCTACCCTGTCCACCGCTGTGGTTCTTTCTCTCTCATTTTTTCTACTTTCTGGGAAGCCTCACTAGGACTAGGGCAAATACCAGCAAATTTGAGTACATTTACTGGACAAGGCACATGCACAATACATACACACGTATAATAATATGAATCCAACACACTATACTATCTTTGGATATTACTGACAGCAGCGATAAGTCACATTTTGCCCAAACCCCACCTGCAGTTTTCAAAACATCCCAAACATCCCAAATTCGACGCTTGAGCCATATTTTGGAGCCAAATTCTGGCTTTCTGCTTGAATTCGCAGTTTGAAATTACGACTTTTTACAGCGAAAACATGTCAATTACTGAGAGCGGCGATAAGTCACATTTTGCCCAAAGTGCAGTGTTAAAAATATCCCAAACATCCCAAATTCGACCCTTGAGCTATATTTTGGAGACAAATTCTCGGTCTCTGCACGTATTCGCAGTTTGAAATTACGACTTTTTATACCGAAAATATGCCAATTACTGATAGCAGCGATGGGTCACATTTTGCCCAAACCCACCTGCAGTTTTTAAAATATCCCAAACATCCCAAATTCGACCCTTGAGCCATATTTTGCAGTCAAATTCGGGGTCTCTGGACGTATTCGCAGTTTGAAATTACTTTTTATACCCAAAATATGCCAAATACTGAAAGCGGAGATGGGTCACATTTTGCCCAAACCCTCCCTGCAGTTTTCAATATAACTCAAACATCTCAAATTCGATGCTTGAGCAATATCTTGGAACCAAATTCTCGCTCTCTGCACGTATTCGCAGTATGAAATTACGACGTTTTAAACCGAATATATGCCAATTACTTGGATCGGCGATGGGTCACATTTGCCCCCCCCCCCCCTGCAGTTTTCAAAATATCATAAACATCTCAAATTCGACGCTAGAGCCATATTTTGGAGCCAAATTCTAGCTCTTTGCACGTATTCGCAGTTTGAAATTACGATTTTTTATACAGAAAATATGTCAATTACTTAAAGCGGCGATTAGATCACATTTTGCCCAAACCCTCCCTGCAGTTTTCAAAATATCCCAAACATCCCAAATTCGATGCTTGGGCCATATTTTGGAGCCAAATTCTGGCTCTCTGCACGTATTCGCGGTTTGAAATTACAACTTTTTATACGGAAAATATGCCAAATACTGAGAGCGGCGATGGATCACATTTTGCCCAAACCCTCCCTGCAGTTTTCAAAATATCCCAAACATCCCAAATTCGATGCTTGGGCCATATTTTGGAGCCAAATTCTTGGTCTCTTCAAGTATTCGCAGTTTGAAACTACGACTTTTTATACCGAAAAATATGCCAATTACTGAGAGCAGCGATCTTCTTGAGAGGTTATCTTGAGATGATTTCGGGGCTTTTTAGTGTCCCCGCGGCCCGGTCCTCGACCAGGCCTCCACCCCCAGGAAGCAGCCCGTGACAGCTGACTAACACCCAGGTACCTATTTTACTGCTAGGTGATAGGGGCATAGGGTGAAAGGAACTCTGCCCATTTTTTCTCGCCGGCACCTGGGATCGAACCCAGGACTACAGGATCACAAGTCCAGCGTGCTGTCCGCTCGGCCGACCGGCCGACCGCTCCCGACCGGCGATGGGTCAAATTTAGCCCAAACCATCCCCGGCAGTTTTCAAAATATCCCAAACATCCCAAATTTGAGCCTTGAGCTATATCTTGGAGCCAAATTCTGGCTTTCTGCACGTATTTTCCCTTTGGAAATTACGACATTTTATACCGAAAATATGAAAATTACTAAGAGCAGCGATGGGTCACATTTTGCCGAAACCTCCCTGCAGTTTTCAAAATATCCCAAACATCCCAAATTCGACCCTTGAGCCATATTTTAGAGCCAAATTCTGGCTCTCTGCACGTATTCGCAGTTTGAAATTACGAATTTTTATACCAAAAATATGCCAATTTCACAAAGCGGCGATGGATTACATTTTGCCCAAACCCTCCCTGCAGTTTTCAAAATATCCCAAACATCCCAAATTCGACGCTAGAGCCATATTTTGAAGCCAAAATCTGGCTCTCTGCACATATTCGAATTTTAAAATTACGAATTTTATACCAAAAATATGTCAATTACTGAGAGCGGCGATGGGTCACATTTTGCCAAAATCCACCCTGCAGTTTTGAAAATACGCCAAAAATCCAAAATTCGACGCTTGAGCCATATTTTGGAGCCATATTCTGGCTTTCTGCTTGAATTCGCAGTTTGAAATTACGACTTTTTACACCGAAAATATGCCAATTACTGAAAGTAGCGATAAGTCACATTTTGCCCACACACCCCCCTCCCCCTGCAGTGTTCAAAATATCCCAAACATGCAAAATTATACGCTTGAGCCATATTTTGGAGACAAACTTTCGCTCTCTGCACGTATTCGCAGTTTGAAATTACGACTTTTTATACCGAAAATATGCCAATTACTGATGGCAGCGATGGGTCACATTTTGCCCAAACCCACTTGCAGTTTTTAAAATATCCCAAACATCCCAAATTCGACCCTTGAGCCATATTTTGCAGTCAAATTCTCTCTCTCTGCACTTATTCGCAGTTTGAAATTACGACTTTTTATACCCAAAATATGCCAAATACTGAAAGCGGAGATGGGTCACATTTTGCCCAAACCCTCCCTGCAGTTTTCAATATATCTCAAACATCTCAAATTCGATGCTTGAGCAATATCTTGGAACCAAATTCTCGCTCTCTGCACGTATTCGCAGTATGAAATTACGACTTTTTAAACCGAATATATGCCAATTACTGGGATCGGCGATGGGTCACATTTCCCCCCCCCCCCCCTGCAGTTTTCAAAATATCATAAACATCCCAAATTCGACGCTAGAGCCATATTTTGGAGCCAAATTCTTGCTCTTTGCACGTATTCGCAGTTTGAAATTACGATTTTTTATACAGAAAATATGTCAATTACTTAAAGCGGCGATTAGAGCACATTTTGCCCAAACCCTCCCTGCAGTTTTCAAAATATCCCAAACATCCCAAATTCGACGCTTGAGCCATATTTTGGAGCCAAATTCTCTCTCTCTGCACTTATTCGCAGTTTGAAATTACGACCTTTTATACCGAAAATATGCCAATTACTGAGAGCAGCGATGGGTCAAATTTTGCCCAAATCCCCCTGCAGTTTTCAAAATATCCCAAACATCCCAAATTCGACGCTTGAGCAATATTTTGGAGCCAAATTCTTGGTCTCTTCATGTATTCGCAGTTTGAAATTACGACTTTTTATACCGAAAAATATGCCAATTACTGAGAGCAGCGATCTTCTTGAGAGGTTATCTTGAGATGATTTCGGGGCTTTTTAGAGTCCCCGCGGCACAGTCCTCGACCAGGCCTCCACCTCCAGGAAGCAGCCCGTGACAGCTGACTAACACCCAGGTACCAATTTTACTGCTAGGTGATAGGGGCTGTTACGGTGCCCTCTCCTATCTCTTTCGTTTGCCTGCTTTAAGAGTCATATCAGCTCTCCCTACTGATTCTCTGAGGTTCAGGGAGTCTAATGATATATGTGGCGAACAGACTGACTGCCAGTAAAAGGAAGGAAGTTACATTATAAGTTGTAAATAAAGAGAAATTGGCGCCCTGTTATAAAATGAAAGAGTATCCCCTAATGCAGATACGACCTTTTGGAAGGGACACTAGCCGATCGCGGATTGGCCGACTTAGGTCGCGGGCGACAAATCAGGGCCCGCCATGACGTCACCGAGTGCCCCGGGCGGCGCCGACGTCAGAAGTGACCCGACCTTGGAAGTGACAGGACGCACCTCGGTCTGCTCTCCAGGATTAGAGGCTCTACAAGCCTTTCTTAGTGGATTAGTGCTGGCTATTGCAGCCCATCGGATATATTGGAGACCCCGCGCTTCTGGGAAGCAAAAGGAACCAAGTTTATTGAGCGAAAGAGGGCCAAACTTGGAAAATATTCGGCGACGACGCAGGGCGGCGACGTTGGACGTTGAGGGTCAGAAAAGGTGTGGCGGGCAAGCCTAGCTGTGACCGGGTCACATCCACTGAGGGTCTTGGAAGGACGACACCGTGCCTAGGACAAGGAGCAACGCCTTGTGGAAGGGGCGAGTGTGGGAAAAATAGTGATTAGCTCAGCGCCCATCGATGAACCAGGATTGGGGCAGCTGAATCTCAGGGATTGGAACGGCGACGACGCGAAGGCTCCACGACACCTGAGGACCTGTGGAACGTCCTGGATCGTGAAGGATTGACCCAAGGAAGCGTGGGAACCTCACACCATCGAGGGACAGGCGTCGTGAGCCAGGAATGTAAGGTAGATCATTTTCCCTCCCAGTACCCCTTGTGTGAGTAGGCTAGTTAGGCCACAATAGTTACTTATGTGTGTGGCAACAGGACATTAATACTTTAGTAGTAGAGTAGGCTGCAAGGCAGCTTGTGTCCAGGGCTGTCAGAGGGGACAGTGTGTACGGATGGCAGGACAGTGAAGGAGAGGCGCCGACGTGGTGAAGAGGCCCTCCTGTGTGAGAGTGTGGGACTCCTGTCTTTCTGTCCAGTTGAAGGAGTGTTGGAGGTCGTGGAAGAAGAGGCTGATGATCTCCAGACTTAGTATCCATATTTCCATATTCATGTATTACTTGTGATTGTGTGTGTGTGTTCATGTAATTTGCATCAGTAAATTCACACATTTTATCACTGTGTTTAAGTGTGCCTCCATTTATGATATTTCTCTATGAGCATACACGAAGGTTATCATAGTACCACCTAGGGAACACTACGTTCTCTATAGCAGTTCCTATTGCCTGGAGAGTGGTAGAGACAGCACAGACTTACATAAAAGTGTACCCTTAGCCATCCAATCAGTATCGGTGTCTGAATGGTGGCAACTATTAACATAGTGGCTAGAGAGAGGTAAAGCCACACAGACCTTCCTGGGAGAGTACCCTGGGCCAACAGTCTAGTAGCAGATCTGTGCGAGTAGCAATCTTCTGGCTACAAACAATGTATAATACACCCACTGAACTGCATTGCTGCATTGCACTCGGTGACGTCATGGCGGGCCCTGATTTGTCGCCCGCGACCTAAGTCGGCCAATCCGCGATCGGCTAGTGTCCCTTCCAAAAGGTCATATCTGCATTAGGGGATACTCTTTCATTTTATAACAGGGCGCCAATTTCCCTTTATTTACAACTTATAATGTAACTTCCTTCCCTTTACTGGCAGTCAGTCTGTTCGCCACATATATCATTAGAATCCCTGAACCTCAGAGAATCAGTAGGGAGAGCTGATATGACTCTTAAAGCAGGCAAACGAAAGAGATAGGAGAGGGCACCGTAACAGGGCATAGGGTGAAAGAAACTCTGCCCATTGTTTCTCGCCGGCGCCTGGGATCGAACCCAGGACTACAGGATCACAAGTCCAGCGTGCTGTCCGCTCGGCCGACCGGCCAACCGATTCCGACCGGCGATGGGTCAAATTTAGCCCAAACCATCCCCGGCAATTTTCAAAATATCCCAAACATCCCAAATTTGAGCCTTGAGCCATATCTTGGAGCCAAATTCTGGCTTTCTGCACGTATTTTCCCTTTGGAAATTACGACATTTTATACCGAAAATATGAAAATTACTAAGAGCAGCGATGGGTCACATTTTGCCGAAACCTCCCTGCAGTTTTCAAAATATCCCAAACATCCCAAATTCGACCCTTGAGCCATATTTTAGAGCCAAATTCTGGCTCTCTGCACGTATTCGCAGTTTGAAATTACGAATTTTTATACCGAAAATATGCCAATTTCACAAAGCGGCGATGGATTACATTTTGCCCAAACCCTCCCTGCAGTTTTCAAAATATCCCAAACATCCCAAATTCGACGCTAGAGCCATATTTTGATGCCAAAATCTGGCTCTCTGCACATATTCGCATTTTAAAATTACGAATTTTATACCAAAAACATGTCAATTACTGAGAGCGGTGATGGGTCACATTTTGCCAAAATCCACCCTGCAGTTTTGAAAATACCCCAAAAATCCAAAATTCGACGCTTGAGCCATATTTTGGAGCCATATTCTGGCTTTCTGCTTGAATTCGCAATTTGAAATTACGACTTTTTAAACCGAAAATATGCCAATTACTGAAAGTGGCGATAAAGTGGCATTTTGCCCAAAAACCCCCCCCCCCCTTAAGTGTTCAAAATATCCCAAACATCCCAAATTATACGCTTGAGCCATATTTTGGAGACAAACTTTGGCTCTCTGCACGTATTCGCAGTTTGAAATTACGACTTTTTATACCGAAAATATGCCAATTCCTATTGGCAGCGATGGGTCACAATTTGCGCAAACCCACTTGCAGTTTTATAAAATATCCCAAACATCCCAAATTCCACCCTTGAGCCATATTTTGCAGTCAAATTCGGGCTTTCTGGACGTATTCGCAGTTTGAAATTACGACTCTTTATACCCAAAATATGCCAAACACTGAAAGCAGCGATGGGTCACATTTTGCCCAAACCCTCCCTGCAGTTTTCAAAATATATCAAAGATCTCAAATTCGATGCTTGAGCAATATCTTGGAGCCAAATTCTCGCTCTCTGCACGTATTCGCAGTATGAAATTACGACTTTTTAAACCGAATATATGCCATTTACTGGGATCAGCGATGGGTTACATTTGCCCCCCCCCCCTTGCAGTTTTCAAAATATCATAAACATCCCAAATTCGACGCTAGAGCCATATTTTGGAGCCAAATTCCAGCTCTCTCCACGTATTCGCAGTTTGAAATTACGATTACTTATACAGAAAATATGTCAATTACTTAAAGCGGCGATTAGATCACATTTTGCCCAAACCCTCCCTGCAGTTTTCAAAATATCCCAAACATCCCAAATTCGAAGCTTGAGCCATATTTTGGAGCCAAATTCTCTCTCTCTGCACTGATTCGCAGTTTGAAATTACGACTTTTTATACCGAAAATATGCCAATTACTGAGAGCAGCGATGGGTCAATTTTAGCCCAAACCCTCCCCTGCAGTTTTCAAAATATCCCAAACATCCCAAATTCGATGCTTGCGCCATATTTTGGGGCCAAATTCTGGCTCTCTGCACGTATTCGCAGTTTGAAATTACAACTTTTTATACCGAAAAATATGCCAATTACTGAGAGCAGCGATGGGTCAAATTTAGCCCAAACCTTCCCCGGCAGTTTTCAAAATATCCCAAATATCCCAAATTCGAGCCTTGAGCCATATCTTGGAGCCAAATTCTGGCTCTCTGCACGTATTTTGCCTTTTGAAATTACGACATTTTATACCGAAAATATGTATATTACTGAGAGCAGCGAAGGGTCACATTTTGCCAAAACCCCCCTGCAGTTTTCAAAATATCCCAAACATCCCAAATTCGACCCTAGAACCATATTTTAGAGCCAAATTCTGGCTCTCTGCACGTATTCGCAGTTTGAAATTACGAATTTTTATATCGAAAATATGCCAATTTCACAAAGTGGCGATGGATTACATTTTGCCCAAACCCTCGCTGGAATTTTCAAAATATCCCAAACATCCCAAATTCGACGCTAGAACCATATTTTGAAGCCAAAATCAGGCTCTCTGCACATATTCGCATTTTAAAATTACGAATTTAATACCAAAAATATGTCAATTACTGAGAGCGGCGATGGGTCACATTTTGCCAAAATCCACCCTGCAGTTTTGAAAATATCCCAAAAATCCAAAATTCGACGCTTGAGCCATATTTTGGAGCCAAATTCTGGCTTTTTGCTTGAATTCGCAATTTAAAATTACGACTTTTTACACCGAAAATATGTCATTTACTCAAAGTGGCGATAAGTCACATTTTGCCCCTCCCCCTGCAGTGTTCAAAATATCCCAAACATCCCAAATTCTACGCTTGAGCCATATTTTGGAGACTCTCGCTCTCTGCACATATTCGCAGTTTGAAATTACGACTTTTTTTTACCGAAAATATGCCTTTTACTGAAATCAGCGATAAGTCACATTTTGCACAAACCCCCCCTGAAGTTTTCAAAATATCCCACACATCTCAAATTCAAGCCTTGAATCCTATTTTGGAGCCAAATTCTGGCTCTCTGCACGTATTCGCCTTTTGAAATTACGATATTTATACCGAAAATATGCAAATTACTGAGAGCAGCGATGGGTCACATTTTGCCCAAACCCCCCTGCAGTTTTCAAAATGTTCCAAACATCCCAAATTCAATGCTTGAATCATATTTTGGAGCCAAATTCTGGCTCTCTGCAAGTATTCGCAGTTTGAAATTAAAACTTTTTATATGGAAAATATGCCAAATACTGAGAGCGGCTATTGATCACATTTTGCCCAAACCCCCCTGCAGTTTTCAAAATATCCCAAACATCCCAAATTCGACGCTTGAGCCATATTTTGGAACCAAATTCTGGCTCTCTTCACGTATTCGCAGTTTGAAATTACGACTTTTTATACCGAAAATATGCCAATTACTGAGCCAATTTCTGGGTCTCTGCACGTATTCGCAGTTTGAAATTATGACTGTTTATACCGAAAATATGCCAATTACTGAGAACGGCGATGGGTCACATTTTGCCCAAGCCCTCCCTGCAGTTTTCAAAATATCCCAAACATCCCAAATTCGACGCTTGAGCCATATTTTGGAGCAAAATTCTTGCTCTCTGCACGTATTCGCAGTTTGAAATTACGAATTTTTATACCAAAAATATGCCATTTACTGACAGCGGCGATAAGTCACATTTTGCCAAAACCCCCCCGTGCAGTTTTCGAAATATCCCAAACATCCCAAATTCGAATCTTGAGCAATATTTTAGAGACTAATTCTCGGTCTTTGTACGTATTCGCAGTTTGAAATTACGTCTTTTTATGCCGAAAATATGCCTAATACTGATATCGGCGATAAGTCACATTGTGCCCAAACCCCCCGATCAGTTTTCAAAATATCCCAAACATTGCAAATTCGACGCTTGAGCCATATTTAGGAACCAAATTCTGGCTCTCTGCACGTATTCGCAGTTTGAAATTACGACTTTTTATACCGAAAATTTGCCAATTACTGAGAACAGCGTTGGGTCAAATTTTACTCAAACCCTCCCCGGTAGTTTTCAAAATATCACAAACATCCCAAATTCTACGCTTGAGCCCTATTTTGGAGACAAATTCTGGCTCTCTGCTCGTATTCGCAGTTTGAAATTGCGACTTTTTATACTCAAAATATGCTAAATACAGAAAGTGGCTATGGATCACATTTTGCCCAAACCCTCCCGGCAGTTTTCAAAATATCCCAAACATCCCAAATTCGACCCTTGAGCCATATTTTGGAGCCAAATTCTCGCTCTCTGCACGTATTCGCAGTTTGAAAAACTACTTTTTTTTACCGAAAATTTGCCAATTACTGAGAGCGGAGATGGGTTAAATTTTGCTCAAACCCTCCCCGACAGTTTTCAAAATATCGCTCACATCCCAAATTCGACTCTTGAGCCGTATTTTGGAGCCAAATTCTGGCTCTCTGCACGTATTCGCCGTTTGAAATTACCACTTTTTATACCAAAAATATGCTAATGACAGAAAGGGGCTATGGATCACATTTTGCCCAAACCCCCCTGCAGTTTTCAAAATATTCTAAACATTCTAAATTCGACGCTTGAGCCATATTTTGGAGCCAAATTCTGGCTCTCTGCACTTATTCGCAGTTTGAAATTACGACTTTTTATACCTAAAATATGCCAATTACTGAGAGCGGCGATGGGTCACATTTTGCCCAAACCCACCATGCCTTTTTCAAAATATCCCAAACATCCCAAATTCATCCCTTTAGCTATATTTTGGAGCCAAATTCTGGACCTCTGCACGTAATCGCAGTTTGAAATTACAACTTTTTATACCGAAAATATGCCAATTACTGACAGCGGAGATGGATTACATTTTCCCAAACCTTCCCTGCAGTTTTCAAAATATCCCAAACATCCCAAATTCGACGCATGAGCTATATTTTGGAGGTAAATTCTCGCTCTCAGCACTTATTCGCAGTTTGATATTACGACTTTTTATACCGAAAATATGTCAATTACTGAGAGCGGTGTGGGGCACATTTTGACCAAATCCCCTCTGCAGTTTTCAAAATATCCCAAACATCCCAAATTCGACCCTTGAGCCATATTTTGGAGCCAAATTCTGGCTCTCTGCACGTATTTGCAATTTGAAATTACGACTTTTTATACCGAAAATTTGCCAATTACTGAGAGCGGCGGTGCATCACATTTTGCCCAAACCACCCTCCAGTTTTCAAAATATCCAAAACATCCCAATTTTGACCTTGAGCCATATTTTGGAGCCAAATTCTGGCTCTCTGCACATAATCGCAGTTTGAAATTATGACTTTTTATACCGAAAATATGCCAATTACTGAGACCGGCGATGAGTAATATTTTGCCCCCCCCTCCCTTGCTTTTTTCAAAATATCCTAAACATCCCAAATTCGACCCTTGAGCCATATTTTAGAGCCAAATTCTAGACCTCTTCACGTATTCGCAGTTTGAAATTACGACTTTTTATACCTAAAATATGCCAATTGCTGAGAGCAACGATTGGTCACATTTTGCCCAAACCCCCCTGCAGTTTTCAAAATATCCCAAACATCCCAAATTCGACCCTTGAGCCATATTTTGGAGCCAAACTCTGGCTCTCTGCACGTATTCGTAGTTTAAAATACGACTTTTTATACCGACAAAAAGACCAATATCTGAAAGCTGCGATGGGTCACATTTTGACCAAACCTCCCCTGTAGTTCTCAAAATATCCCTAACATTCCAACTTAGACGCTTGAACCATATTTTGGTGCCAAATTCTTGCTCTCTGCACGTATTCGCAGTTTGAAATTACGAATTTTTATACCGAAAATATGCCAATGACAGAAAGTGGCTATGGATAACATTTTGTCCAAACCCTCCCTGCAGTTTTCAAAATATCCCACACATCCCAAATTCGACGCTTGAGCCCTATTTTGGAGCCAAATTCTGGCTCTCTGCACGTATTCGCAGTTCAAAAATACGACTTTTTGTAGCGAAAATATGCCAATTACTATAAGCAGCGATGGATCACATTTTGTGTAACCCTCCCTGCAGTTTTCAAAATATCCCAAACATCCTAATTTCGACCCTTGAGCCATATTTTGGAGCCAAACTCTCGCTCTCTGCACGTATTCGCAGTTTGAAAAACTACTTTTTTTTACCGAAAATTTGCCAATTACTGAAAGCGGAGAATGGTTAAATTTTGCTCAAACCCTCCCCGGCAGTTTTCAAAATATCGCTCACATCCCAAATTCGACTCTTGAGCCGTATGTTGGAGCTAAATTCTGGCTCTCTGCACGTATTCGCCGTTTTAAATTACCAATTTTTATACCGAAAATATGCAAATTACTGAGAGCATCGATGGGTCCCATTTTGCCCAAACCCTCACTGCAGTTTTCAAAATATCACAAACATCCTAAATTCGACGCTTGAGCCATATTTTGGAGCCATATTCTGGCTCTCTGCACGTGTTCGCAGTTTGATATTACGACTTTTTATACCGAAAATATGCCAATTACTGAGAGCAGCGATGGATCATATTTTGCCCAACCCCCCCTGCAGTTTTCAAAATATCCAAAACATCCCAATATCGACCCTTGAGCCATATTTTGGAGCCAAATTCTGGACCTCTTCACGTATTCGCAGTTTGAAATTACGAATTTTATAAGTAAAATATGCCAATTACTAAGAGCAACGATGGGTTACATTTTGCCCAAACCCACCCTGCAGTTTTCAAAATATCTCAAACATCCCAAATTCGACCCTTGAGCCATATTTTGGAGCCAAATTCTGAATCTCTGAACGTATTCGCAGTTTGAAATTACGACTTTTTATACCGAAAATTTGCCAATTACTGAGAGCTGCGATGGGTCAAATTTTGCTCAAACCCTCACCGGCAGTTTTCAAAATATCCCAAACATCCCAAATTCGTCGCTTGAGCTATAATTTGCAGCCAAATTCTGGCTTTCTGCACCTATTCGGCGTTTGAAATTACGAATTTTATACCGAAAATATGCAAATTACTGAGAGCAGCGATGGGTCACATTTTGCCCCCCCCCCCTGCCGTTTTCAAAATATTCCAAACATCCTATATTCGACGCTTGAGCCATATTTTGTAGCCAAATTCTGGCTGTCTGCACGTATTCGCAGTTTGAAATTACGACTTTTTATACCCAAAATATGCTAAATACAGAAAGTGGCAATGGATCACATTTTGCCCAAACCCTCCCTGCAGTTTTCAAAATATCCCAAACATCCTAAAGTCGACGCTTGAGCCATATTTTGGAGCAAATTCTTGTTCTCTGCACGTATTCGCAGTTTGAAATTACGACTTTTTATACCGAAAATATGCCAATTACTGAGAGCGGCGATGGGTCACAATTTGCCCAAACCCACCATGCCTTTTTCAAAATATCCCAATCATCCCAAATTCGACCCTTTAACCATATTTTGGAGCCAAATTTTGGACCTCTGCACGTATTCGCAGTTTGAAATTACGACTTTTTATACCCAAAATATGCTAAATACAGAAAGTGGCAATGGATCACATTTTGCCCAAACCCTCCCTGCAGTTTTCAAAATATTCCAAACATCCCAAATTCGACGCTTGAGCTATATTTTGGAGGTAAATTCTAGCTCGCTGCACTTATTCGCAGTTTGAAATTACGACTTTTTATACCGAAAATATGTCAATTACTGAAAGCGGCGATGGATCACATTTTGCCCAAACCCTCCCTGCAGTTTTCAAAATATTCGACGTTTTCAGCATCCTAAATTCGACGCTTCAACCATATTTTGGAGCTAAATTCTGGCTCTCTACACGTATTCGCAGTTTGATAATACGAATTTTTGTACCGAAAATATGCCAACTACTATAGACAGCGATGAATCACATTTTACCCAAACCCTCCCTGCAGCTTTCAAAATATCACAAACATCCCAAATTCGACGCTTGAGCTATATTTTAGAGCCAAATTCTGGCTCTCTGAACGTATTCGCCGTTTGAAATTACGAATTTTATACCGAAAATATGCAAATCACTGAGAGCAGCGAATGGTCACATTTTGTCCAACCCCCACCCCCCCTGCCGTTTTTAAAATATTCCAAACATCCTACATTCGACGCTTGAGCCATATTTTGTAGCCAAATTCTGGCTCTCTGCATGTATTCGCAGTTTGAAATTACGACTTTTTATACCCAAAATATGCTAAATACAGAAAGTGGCTATGGATCACATTTTGCCCAAACCCTCCCTGCAGTTTTCATAATATCCCAAAAATCCTAAATTCGAAGGTTGACCCATATTTTGGAGCCAAATTCTGGCTCTCTGCACGTATTCGCCGTTTGAAATTACGACTTTTTCTACCGAAAATATGCAAATTACTGAGAGCATCGATGGGTCACATTTTGCCCGAACCCCACCCTGCAGTTTTCAAAATATTCCAAACTTCCTAAATTCGACGCTTGAGCCATATTTTGTAGCCAAATTCTGGCTCTCTGCATGCATTCGCAGTTTGAAATTACGACTTTTTATACCCAAAATATGCTAAATACAGAAAGTGGCTATGGATCACTTTTTGCCCAAACCCTCCCTGCAGTTTTCAAAATATCCCAAACATCCCAAATTCGACGCTTGAGCTATATTTTTGAGCCAAGTTTTGGCTCTGTGCACGTATTCGCCGTTTGAAATTACGACTTTTTATACCCAAAATATGGCAATTACTGAGAGCAGCGATGGATCACATTTTGCCCAAACCCCCCCCTGCAGTTTTCATAATATCCCAAACATCTCATTCGACCCTTGAGCCATATTTTGGAGCCAAATTCTGTGTCTCTGCACGTATTCGCCGTTTGAAATTACGACTTTTTATACCGAAAATATGTCAATTACTGAGAGCGGAGTGGGGCACATTTTGACCAAATCCCCTCTGCAGTTTTCAAAATATCCCAAACATCCCAAATTCGTCCCTTGAGCCATATTTTGGAGCCAAATTCTGGCTCTCTGCACGTATTTGCAATTTGAAATTACGACTTTTTATACCGAAAATTTGCCAATTACTGAGAGCGGCGGTGCATCACATTTTGCCCAAACCACCCTGCAGTTTTCAAAATATCCAAAACATCCCAATTTTGACCTTGAGCCATATTTTGGAGCCAAATTCTGGCTCTCTGCACATAATCGCAGTTTGAAATTATGACTTTTTATACCGAAAATATGCCAATTACTGAGACCGGCGATGAGTAACATTTTCCCCCCCCCCCCTCCCTTGCTTTTTTCAAAATATCTTAAACATCCCAAATTCGACCCTTGAGCCATATTTTCGAGCCAAATTCTAGACCTCTTCACGTATTCGCAGTTTGAAATTACGACTTTTTATACCTAAAATATGCCAATTGCTGAGAGCAACGATTGGTCACATTTTGCCCAAACCCCCCTGCAGTTTTCAAAATATCCCAAACATCCCAAATTCGACCCTTGAGCCATATTTTGGAGCCAAATTCTGGCTCTCTGCACGTATTCGCAGTTCAAAAATACGACTTTTTGTAGCGAAAATATGCCAATTACTATAAGCAGCGATGGATCACATTTTGTGTAACCCTCCCTGCAGTTTTCAAAATATCCCAAACATCCTAATTTCGACCCTTGAGCCATATTTTTGAGCCAAACTCTCGCTCTCTGCACGTATTCGCAGTTTGAAAAACTACTTTTTTTTACCGAAAATTTGCCAATTACTGAGAGCGGAGAATGGTTAAATTTTGCTCAAACCCTCCCCGGCAGTTTCCAAAATATCGCTCACATCCCAAATTCGACTCTTGAGCCGTATTTTGGAGCTAAATTATGGCTCTCTGCACGTATTCGCCGTTTGAAATTACGACTTTTTATACCGAAAATATGCAAATTACTGAGAGCATCGATGGGTCACATTTTGCCCAAACCCCACCCTGCAGTTTTCAAAATATTCTAAACATCCTAAATTCGACGCTTGAGCCATATTTTGGAGCCATATTCTGGCTCTCTGCACGTGTTCGCAGTTTGATATTACGACTTTTTATACCGAAAATATGCCAATTACTGAGAGCAGCGATGGATCATATTTTGCCCAACCCCCCTTGCAGTTTTCAAAATATCCAAAACATCCCAATATCGACCCTTGAGCCATATTTTGGAGCCAAATTCTGGACCTCTTCACGTATTCGCAGTTTGAAATTACGAATTTTATAAGTAAAATATGCCAATTACTAAGAGCAACGGTGGGTTACATTTTGCCCAAACCCACCCTGCAGTTTTCAAAATATCTCAAACATCCCAAATTCGACCCTTGAGCCATATTTTGGAGCCAAATTCTGAATCTCTGAACGTATTCGCAGTTTGAAATTACGACTTTTTATACCGAAAATTTGCCAATTACTGAGAGCTGCGATGGGTCAAATTTTGCTCAAACCCTCACCCGCAGTTTTCAAAATATCCCAAACATCCCAAATTCGTCGCTTGAGCTATAATTTGCAGCCAAATTCTGGCTTTCTGCACCTATTCGGCGTTTGATATTACGAATTTTATACCGAAAATATGCAAATTACTGAGAGCAGCGATGGGTCACATTTTGCCCCCCTCCTGCCGTTTTCAAAATATTCCAAACATCCTATATTCGACGCTTGAGCCATATTTTGTAGCCAAATTCTGGCTGTCTGCACGTATTCGCAGTTTGAAATTACGACTTTTTATACCCAAAATATGCTAAATACAGAAAGTGGCAATGGATCACATTTTGCCCAAACCCTCCCTGCAGTTTTCAAAATATCCCAAACATCCTAAAGTCGACGCTTGAGCCATATTTTGGAGCAAATTCTTGTTCTCTGCACGTATTCGCAGTTTGAAATTACGACTTTTTATACCGAAAATAGGCCAATTACTGAGAGCGGCGATGGGTCACAATTTGCCCAAACCCACCATGCCTTTTTCAAAATATCCCAATCATCCCAAATTCGACCCTTTAACCATATTTTGGAGCCAAATTTTGGAACTCTGCACGTATTCGCAGTTTGAAATTACAACTTTTGATACCGAAAATATGCCAATTACTGAAAGCGGAGATGGATTACATTTTGCCCAAACCTTCCATGCAGTTTTCAAAATATTCCAAACATCCCAAATTCGACGCTTGAGCTATATTTTGGAGGTAAATTCTAGCTCGCTGCACTTATTCGCAGTTTGAAATTACGACTTTTTATACCGAAAATATGTAAATTACTGAAAGCGGCGATGGATCACATTTTGCCCAAACCCTCCCTGCAGTTTTCAAAATATTCGACGTTTTCAGCATCCTAAATTCGACGCTTGAACCATATTTTGGAGCTAAATTCTGGCTCTCTACACGTATTCGCAGTTTGATAATACGAATTTTTGTACCGAAAATATGCCAACTACTATAGACAGCGATGAATCACATTTTACCCAAACCCTCCCTGCAGCTTTCAAAATATCACAAACATCCCAAATTCGACGCTTGAGCCATATTTTAGAGCCAAATTCTGGCTCTCTGAACGTATTCGCTGTTTGAAATTACGAATTTTATACCGAAAATATGCAAATCACTGAGAGCAGCGAATGGTCACATTTTGTCCAACCCCCACCCCCCCAGCCGTTTTTAAAATATTCCAAACATCCTACATTCGACGCTTGAGCCATATTTTGTAGCCAAATTCTGGCTCTCTGCATGTATTCGCAGTTTGAAATTACGACTTTTTATACCCAAAATATGCTAAATACAGAAAGTGGCTATGGATCACATTTTGCCCAAACCCTCCCTGCAGTTTTCATAATATCCCAAAAATCCTAAATTCGAAGGTTGACCCATATTTTGGAGCCAAATTCTGGCTCTCTGCACATATTCGCAGTTTGAAATTACGACTTTTTCTACCGAAAATATGCAAATTACTGAGAGCATCGATGGGTCACATTTTGCCCGAACCCCACCCTTCAGTTTTCAAAATATTCCAAACTTCCTAAATTCGACGCTTGAGCCATATTTTGGAGCCAAGTTCTGGCTCTCTGCACATATTCGCAGTTTGAAATGATGACTTTTTACACCGAAAATATTCCAATTACTGAGAGCTGCGATGGGTCAAATTTTGCTCAAAACCTCATCGGCAGTTTTCAAAATATCCCAAACATCCCAAATTCGACGCTTGAGCCATATTTTGTAGCCAAATTCTGGCTCTCTGCATGTATTCGCAGTTTGAAATTACGACTTTTTATACCCAAAATATGCTAAATACAGAAAGTGGCTATGGATCACTTTTTGCCCAAACCCTCCCTGCAGTTTTCAAAATATCCCAAACATCCCAAATTCGACGCTTGAGCTATTTTTTTGAGCCAAGTTCTGGCTCTGTGCACGTATTCGCCGTTTGAAATTACGACTTTTTATACCCAAAATATGGCAATTACTGAGAGCAGCGATGGATCACATTTTGCCCAAACCCCCCCTGCAGTTTTCATAATATCCCAAACATCTCAAATTCGACCCTTGAGCCATATTTTGGAGCCAAATTCTGTGTCTCTGCACGTATTCGCCGTTTGAAATTACGACTTTTTATACCGAAAATATGTCAATTACTGAGAGCAGTAATGGGTCACATATTGACCAAACCTTTCTGCAGTTTTCAAAATATTCCAAACATCCCAAATTCGATGTTTGAGCCATATTGTGGAGCCAAATTCTGGCTCTCTGCACTTATTCGCAGTTTGAAGTTACGATATTTTTTTACCGAAAATATGGCAATTAATGAGAGCAGGGATATGTCAAATTTTGCCCAAACCCTCCTGCAGTTTTCAAAATATCCCAAACATCTCAAATTCGACCCTTGAGCCATAGTTTTGGGCCTAATTCTGGCTCTCTGCACGTATTCGCAGTGTGAAATTACGAATTTTTTACCGAATATATGCCAATTACTGGGAGCGGCGATGGGTCACATTTTGACCAAACCCCCCCCCCCCTGCAGTTTTCGAAATATCCCAAACATCCAAAATTCGACGCTTGAGCTATATTTAGGAAACAAATTCTGTCTCTCTGCACGTATTCGCAGTTTGAAATTACGACTTTTTATACCCAGAGAATGTCAATTACTGAGAACGGCGATGGATCACATTTTGCCCAAACCCCCAGTGCAGTTTTCAAAATATCTCAAACATCCCAAATTCGACCCTTGAGCCATATTTTGGGGCCTAATTCTGGCTCTCTGCACGTATTTGCAGTTGGAAATTATGAACTTTATACCGAATATATGCCAATTACTGGGAGCGGCGATGGGTAACATTTTGATCAAACTCCCCTAGCAGTTTTCAAAATATCACAAACATTCCAAATTCGTTGCTTGAGCCAAATTTTGGAGCCAAATTCTCGCTCTATTCACGTATTCGCAGTTTGAAATTTCGACTTTTTGTACCGAAAATATGCCAATTACTGAAGGCAGCGATGGATCACATTTTGCCCAAACCCCCTTGCAGTTTTCAAAATATCACAAACTTCCCAAATTCGTTGCTTGAGCCATATTTTGGAGCCAAATTCTCGCTCTATTCACGTATTCGCAGTTTGAAATTACTAATTTTTATACCGAAAATATGCCAATTACTGGGAGCTGCGATAAGTCACAATTTGACCAAACCCACCCCCCCCATCCCTGCAGTTTTCAAAATATCCCAAACAACCCAAATTCGTCGCTTGAGCCATATTTCGGAACCAAATTGAAGCTCTCTGCACGTATTCGCAGTTTGAAATTACGACTTTTTATACAGAAAATATGCCAAATACTGAGAGCGGCGATGAGACATATTTTGCCCAAACCCACCCTGCAGTTTTCAAAATATCCTAAACACTCCAAATTCGAAACTTGAGCGATATTTTGGAGCCAAATTCTGGCTCTCTGCACGTATTCGCAGTTTGAAATTACGAATTTTTATACCGAAAATATGCCAATTCCTGAAGTCGGCGATGTATTACATTTTGCCCAAACCCTCCCTGCAGTTTTCCAAATATCCGAAACATCCCAAATTCGACGCTTGAGCCATATTTTGGAGCAAAATTCTGGCTCTCTTTACGTATTCGCTGTTTGAAATTACGAACTTTTATACCGAAAATATGCCAATTACTGGGAGCAGCGATGGGTCATATTTTGCCCAAACACCTACCGGCAACTTTCAAAATATCCGAAACATCCCAAATTCGACGCCTGAGCCATATTTTAGAGCCAAATTCTGTCTCTATTCACGTATTCGAAGTTTGAAATTATGATTTTTTATTCCGAAAATATGCCAATTACTGAAGGCGGCGATATATCACATTTTGCCCAAACCCCCCTTCAGTTTTCAAAATATCACAAACATCGCAAATTCGACGCTTCAGCCATATTTTGAAGCCAAATTCTCGCTCTCTGCACGTATTCGCAGTTTGAAATTACGACTTTTTATACCGAAAATATGCCAATTACTGCGAGCAGCAATGGGTCACATTTTGCCCAAACCACTATGCAGTTGTCAAAATATCCCAAACATCCTAAATTCGACTCTTGAGCAATATTTTGCAGCCAAATTCTGGCTCTCTGCACGGATTCGCAGTTTGAACATACGAATTTTTATACCGAAAATATGCCAATTACTATAGGCGGCGATGGAACACATTTTGCCCACACCCTCCCTGCACTTTTCAAAATGTCCCAAACTTCTCAAATTCGACCCTTGAGCCATATTTTGGAGCCAAATTTAGGCTCTCTGCACGTATTCGCAGATTGAAATTACGAATTTTTATACAGAAAATATGCCAATTACTGAAAGCAGCGATGGATCACATTTTGCCCAAACTCTTCCTGAAGTTTTTAACTATCCCACACATCCCAAATTCGACTCCTGAGCCATATTTTGGAGGCAAATTCTGGCTTTGCACGTATTCGCAGTTTGAAATTACAACTTTTTATACAGAAATTACGACTTTTTATACCGAAAATATGCTAAATACTGACAGCGGCGATGAGTCACATTTTGCCCAAACCCACCCTGCAGCTTTCATAATATCCCAAACACTCCAAATTCGAAACGTGAACCATATTTTGGAGCCAAATTCTCACTCTCTGCACGTATTCGCAGTTTGAAATTATGACTTTTTATACCAAAAATATGCCAATTACTGAGAGCAGCGATAAGTCACATTTTACCCCCCCCCCCCGGCAGTTTTCAAAATATCCCAAACATCCCAAATTCGACCCTTGAGCCATATTTTGGAGCAAAATTCTGGCTCTATGCATGTATTCGCAGTTTCAAATTACGACTTTTTATACCGAAAATATACCAATTACTTACAGCGGCGATAAATCACATTTTACCCCCCCCCCGGCAGTTTTCAAAATATCCCAAACATCCCAAATTCGACCCTTGAGCCATATTTTGGAGCAAAATTCTGGCTCTCTAAGTGTATTCGAAGTTTGAAAATACGAATTTTTATACCGAAAATATGCCAATTACTATAGGCGGCAATGGATCACATTTTACCTAAACCCTCCCTGCAGCTTTCAAAATATCCCAAACATCCTATTTTCGAAGCTTGAGCCATATTTTGGAGCCAAATTCTCGCTCTTTGCACGTATTCGAAGTTTCAAATTACGACTTTTTATACCGAAAATATGCCAATTACTGAAGTCAGCGATGTATCACATTTTGCCCAAACCCTCCCTGCAGTTTTCAAAATATCCGAAACATCCCAAATTCGACGCTTGAGCCATATTTTGGAGCAAAATTCTGGCTCTCTTTACGTATTCGCTGTTTGAAATTACGAACTTTTATACCGAAAATATGCCAATTACTGGGAGCAGCGATGGGTCATATTTTGCCCAAACACCTACCGGCAACTTTCAAAATATCACAAACATCCCAAATTCGACGCCTGAGCCATATTTTGGAGCCAAATTCTGTCTCTATTCACGTATTCGAAGTTTGAAATTATGATTTTTTATTCCGAAAATATGCCAATGACAGAAAGTGGCTATGGATCACATTTTGCCCAAACCCTCCCTGCAGTTTTCAAAATATCCCAAACATCCCAAATTCGACGCATGAGCCATATTTTGGAACCAAATTCTGGCACTCTGCACGGGTTCGCCTTTTGAAATTGCGACATTTTATACCGAAAATATGCTAATTACTGAGAGTAGCGATGGGCCAAATTTTGCCCAAACTCCCGTGCAGTTTTCAAAATATCCCAAACATCCCAAATTCGACACTTGAGCCGTATTTTGGAGCATAATTCTGGCTCTCTGCACGTATTCGCAGTTTGAAATTACGAATTTTATACAGAAAATATGCCAATTACTGAAAACGGCGATGGATCACAATTTGCCCAAACCCTCCCAGAAATTTTTAAATATCCCAAACATCCCAAATTCGACGCCTGAGCCATATTTTGGAGGCAAATTCTGGCTCCGCACGTATTCGCTGTTTGAAATTACGAGTTTTTATACCAAAAATATGCCAATTACTTGGAACGCCAATTGGTCACATTTTGCCCAAAACCACCCTGCAGTTTCAAAATATCCCAAACACTCCAAATTCGAAACTTGAACCATATTTTGGAGCCAAAGTCGTATTCGCCTTTTGAAATTACGACTTTTTATACCGAAAATATGTCAATTACTGAAATCGGCGAAGTATCACATTTTGCCCAAACCCTCCCTGCAGTTTTTAAAATATCATAAACATCCCAAATTCTACGCTTGAGCCATATTTTGAAGCCAAATTCTTGCTCTCTGCACGTATTCGCAGTTTGAAATCACGAATTTTATACCGAATGTATGCCAATTTCTGGGAGATCCGATAGGTCACAATTTGCCCAAGCCCCCCCTGCAGTACTCAAAATATCCTAAACATCTCAAATTCGACCATTGAGCCATATTTTGGAGCCAAATTCTGACTCTCCGCACGTATTCGCCGTTTGAAATTACGAACTTTTATACTGAAAATATGCCAATTACTGAGAACGGCGATGGGTCACATTTTGCCCAAACCCTCCCTGCAGTTTTCAAAATATCCCAAAAATCCCTAATTCGACGCTTGAGCCATATTTAGGAGCCAAATTCTGGCTCTCTGCACGTATTTGCAGTTTGAAATTACGACTTTTTTTTACCGACAATATGCCAATTGCCGAGTGAGGCGATGGGTCATATTTTTCCCAAACCCCCCCCCCCCCTGCAGTTTTCGAAATATCCCAAACATCCAAAATTCGACGCTTGAGCCATATTTAGGAAACAAATTCTGGCTCTCTGCACGTATTCGCAGTTTGAAATTACGACTTTTTATACCCAAAGAATGTCAATTACTGAGAACGGCGATGGGTCATATTTTGCCCAAACCCCCAGTGCAGTTTTCAAAATATCTCAAACATCCCAAATTCGACCCTTGAGCCATATTTTGGGGCCTAATTCTGGCTCTCTGCACGTATTTGCAGTTGGAAATTATGAACTTTATACCGAATATATGCCAATTACTGGGAGAGGCGATGGGTAACATTTTGATCAAACTCCCCTAGCAGTTTTCAAAATATTCCAAACATCCTAAATTCGACGCTTGAGCTATATTTTGGAGCCAAATTCTGGCTCTCTGCACGTATTCGCAGTTTGAAGTTACTACTTTTTTTACCGAAAACATGCTAATTACTGAGAGTGGCGATGGGTCAAATTTTGCCCAAACTCCCTTGCAGTTTTCAAAATATCCCAAACATCCCAAATTCGACACTTGAGCCATATTTTGGAGCATAATTCTGGCTCTGCACGTATTCGCAGTTTGAAATTACGATTTTTCTACCGAATATATGCCAATTACTGGGAGCGACGATGGGTCACATTTTGCCCAAACCCCCCGTGCAGTTTTTCAAAATATCACAAACATCCCAAATTCGATGTTTGATCCATATGTTGGAGCCAAATTCTGGCTCTATTCACGTATTCGCAGTTTGATATTACGACTTTTTATACAGAAAATATGTCAATTACTGGGAGCGGCGATGGGTCACATTTTGACAAAATCCCTATGCAGTTTTCAAAATGTCTCAAACATCTCAAATTCGGCTCTTGAGCCATATTTAAGAGCCTAATTCTTGCTCTCTGCACGTATTCGCAGTTTAAAATTACGAATTTTATACAGAAAATATGCCAATTACTGAAAACGGCGATGGATCACATTCTGCCCAAACCCTCCCTGAATTTTTTAAATATCCCAAACATCCCTAATTCGACGCCTGAGCCATATTTTGGAGGCAAATTCTGGCTCCGCACGTATTCGCCGTTTGAAATTACGATTTTTTATACCAAAAATATGCCAATTACTTAGAGCGCCGATTGGTCACATTTTGCCCAAAACCACCCTGCAGTTTCAAAATATCCCAAACACTCCAAATTCGAAACTTGAACCATATTTTGGAGCCAAATTCTGGCTCTCTGCACGTATTCGCCTTTTGAAATTACGACTTTTTATACCGAAAATATGCCAATTACTGAAATCAGCGAAGTATCACATTTTGGCCAAACCCTCCCTGCAGTTTTTAAAATATCATAAACATCCCAAATTCGACGCTTGAGCTATATTTTGGAGCCAAATTCTGGCTCTCTGCACGTATTCGCAGTTTGAAGTTACTACTTTTTTTACCGAAAACATGCTAATTACTGAGAGTGGCGATGGGTCAAATTTTGCCCAAACTCCCTTGCAGTTTTCAAAATATCCCAAACATCCCAAATTCGACACTTGAGCTGTATTTTGGAGCATAATTCTGGCTCTGCACGTATTCGCAGTTTGAAATTACGATTTTTTTTACCGAATATATGCCAATTACTGAGCCAAATTCTGGCTCTCTGCACGTATTCGCAGTTTGAAATTACGACTTTTTATACCCAAAGAATGTCAATTACTGTGAACGGCGATGGGTCACATTTTGCCCAAACCCCCAGTGCAGTTTTCAAAATATCTCAAACATCCCAAATTCGACCCTTGAGCCATATTTTGGGGCCTAATTCTGGCTCTCTGCAAGTATTTGCAGTTCGAAATTATGAACTTTATACCGAATATATGCCAATTACTGGGAGCGGCGATGGGTCACATTTTGATGAAACTCCCCTAGCAGTTTTCAAAATATCCCAAACATCTCAAATTCGACCCTTGAGCCATATTTTGTAGCCAAATTCTCTCTCTCTGCACGTATTCGCAGTTTGAAATTACGAATTTTTATACCGACAATATGCCAATTGCTGGGTGAGGCGATGGGTCACATTTTTTCCAAACCACCCTGCAGTTTTCAAAATATCACAAACATCCCAAATTCGTTGCTTGAGCCATATTTTGGAGCCAAATTCTGGCTCTATTCACGTATTCGCAGTTTGAAATTACGATTTTTTTTACTGAATATATGCCAATTACTGGGAGCGACGATGGGTCACATTTTGCCCAAACCCCCCGTGCAGTTTTTCAAAATATCACAAACATCCCAAATTCGACGCTTGAGCCATATTTTGGAGCAAAAGTCTGGCTCTCTTCCCGTATTCGCAGTTTGAAATTACGAACTTTTATACCGAAAATATGCCAATTACTGAGCCAAATTCTGGCTCTCTGCACGTATTCGCAGTTTGAAATTACGACTTTATATACCGAATATATGCCAATTACTGGGAGCAGCGATGGGTCATATTTTGCCCTAACCTTTACCGGCAATTTTCAAAATATCACAAACATCCCAAATTCGATGTTTGATCCATATGTTGGAGCCAAATTCTGGCTCTATTCACGTATTCGCAGTTTGATATTACGACTTTTTATACAGAAAATATGTCAATTACTGGGAGCAGCGATGGGTCACTTTTTGACAAAATCCCTATGCAGTTTTCAAAATGTCTCAAACATCTCAAATTCGACCTTTGAGCCATATTTTAGAGCCAAATTCTTGCTCTCTGCACGTATTCGCAGTTTGAAATTACGAATTTTATACAGAAAATATGCCAATTACTGAAAGCGGCGATGGATCACATTTTGCCCAAACCCTCCCTGAATTTTTTAAATATCCCAAACATACTAAATTCGACGCCTGAGCCATATTTTGGAGGCAAATTATGGCTCCGCACGTATTCGCCGTTTGAAATTACGATTTTTTATACCAAAAATATGCCAATTACTTAGAGCGCCGATTGGTCACATTTTGCCCAAAACCACCCTGCAGTTTCAAAATATCCCAAACACTCCAAATTCGAAACTTGAACCATATTTTGGAGTCAAATTCTGGCTCTCTGCACGTATTCGCCTTTTGAAATTACGACTTTTTATACCGAAAATATGCCAATTACTGAAATCGGCGAAGTATCACATTTTGCCCAAACCCTCTCTGCAGTTTTCAAAATATCATAAACATCCCAAATTCGACGCTTGAGCCATATTTTGAAGCCAAATTCTCGCTCTCTGCACGTATTCGCAGTTTGAAATCACGAATTTTATACCGAATATATGCCAATTTCTGGGAGCTCCGATAGGTCACAATTTGCCCAAGCCCCCCCTGCAGTTTTCAAAATATCCTAAACATCTCAAATTCGACCCTTCAGCCATAGTTTGGAGGCAAATTCTGACTCTCCGCACGTATTCGCCGATTGAAATTACGAACTTTTATACTGAAAATATTCCAATTACTGAGAGCGGCGATGGGTCACATTTTGCCCAAACCCTCCCTGCAGTTTTCAAAATATCCCAAACATCCCAAATTCGACGCTTGAGCCATATTTAGGAAACAAATTCTGGCTCTCTGCACGTATTCGCAGTTTGAAGTTACTACTTTTTTACCGAAAACATGCTAATTACTGAGAGTGGTGATGGGTCAAATTTTGCCCAAACTCCCTTGCAGTTTTCAAAATATCCCAAACATCCCAAATTCGACACTTGAGCCGAATTTTGGAGCATAATTCTGGTTCTGCACGTATTCGCAGTTTGAAATTACGATTTTTTTTACCGAATATATGCCAATTACTGGGAGCGACGACGGGTCACATTTTGCCCAAACCCCCCGTGCAGTTTTTCAAAATATCACAAACATCCCAAATTCGATGCTTGAGCCATATTTTGGAGCAAAAGTCTGGCTCTCTTCCCGTATCCGCAGTTTGAAATTACGAACTTTTATACCGAAAAAATGCCAATTACTGAGCCAAATTCTGGCTCTCTGCACGTATTCGCAGTTTGAAATTACGACTTTATATACCGAATATATGCCAATTACTGGGAGCAGCGATGGGTCATATTTTGCCCTAACCTTTACCGGCAATTTTCAAAATATCACAAACATCCCAAATTCGATGTTTGATCCATATGTTGGAGCCAAATTCTGGCTCTATTCACGTATTCGCAGTTTGATATTACGACTTTTTATACAGAAAATATGTCAATTACTGGGAGCGGCGATGGGTCACATTTTGACACAATCCCTATGCAGTTTTCAAAATGTCTCAAACATCTCAAATTCGACCCTTGAGCCATATTTTAGAGCCAAATTCTTGCTCTCTGCACGTATTCGCAGTTTGAAATTACGAATTTTATACAGAAAATATGCCAATTACTGAAAGCGGCGATGGATCACATTTTGCCCAAACCCTCCCTGCAGTTTTCAAAATATCATAAACATCCCAAATTCGACGCTTGAGCCATATTTTGAAGCCAAATTCTCACTCTCTGCACGTATTCGCAGTTTGAAATCACGAATTTTATACCGAATATATGCCAATTTCTGGGAGCTCCGATAGATGACAATTTGCCCAAGCCCCCCCTGCAGTTTTCAAAATATCCTAAACATCTCAAATTCGAACCTTGAGCCATATTTTGGAGCCAAATTCTGACTCTCCGCACGTATTCGCCGTTTGAAATTACGAACTTTTATACTGAAAATATGCCAATTACTGAGAGCGGCTATGGGTCACATTTTGCCCAAACCCTCCCTGCAGTTTTCAAAATATCCCAAACATCCCAAATTCGACGCTTGAGCCATATTTAGGAGCCAAATTTTGGCTCTCTGCACGTATTTGCAGTTTGAAATTACGACTTTTTTTTACCGACAATATGCCAATTGCTGAGTGAGGCGATGGGTCACATTTCCCCCCCCCCCTGCAGTTTTCGAAATATCACAAACATCCAAAATTCGACGCTTGAGCCATATTTAGGAAACAAATTCTGGCTCTCTGCACGTATTCGCAGTTTGAAATTACGAATTTTATACAGAAAATATGCCAATTACTGAAAGCGGCGATGGATCACATTTTGCCCAAACCCTCCCTGCAGTTTTCAAAATATCATAAACATCCCAAATTCGACGCTTGAGCCATATTTTGAAGCCAAATTCTCACTCTCTGCACGTATTCGCAGTTTGAAATCACGAATTTTATACCGAATATATGCCAATTTCTGGGAGCTCCGATAGATGACAATTTGCCCAAGCCCCCCCTGCAGTTTTCAAAATATCCTAAACATCTCAAATTCGAACCTTGAGCCATATTTTGGAGCCAAATTCTGACTCTCCGCACGTATTCGCCGTTTGAAATTACGAACTTTTATACTGAAAATATGCCAATTACTGAGAGCGGCTATGGGTCACATTTTGCCCAAACCCTCCCTGCAGTTTTCAAAATATCCCAAACATCCCAAATTCGACGCTTGAGCCATATTTAGGAGCCAAATTTTGGCTCTCTGCACGTATTTGCAGTTTGAAATTACGACTTTTTTTTACCGACAATATGCCAATTGCTGAGTGAGGCGATGGGTCACATTTCCCCCCCCCCCCCTGCAGTTTTCGAAATATCCCAAACATCCAAAATTCGACGCTTGAGCCATATTTAGGAAACAAATTCTGGCTCTCTGCACGTATTCGCAGTTTGAAATTACGAATTTTATACAGAAAATATGCCAATTACTGAAAGCGGCGATGGATCACATTTTGCCCAAACCCTCCCTGCAGTTTTCAAAATATCATAAACATCCCAAATTCAACGCTTAAGCCATATTTTGAAGCCAAATTCTCACTCTCTGCACGTATTCGCAGTTTGAAATCACGAATTTTATACCGAATATATGCCAATTTCTGGGAGCTCCGATAGATGACAATTTGCCCAAGCCCCCCCTGCAGTTTTCAAAATATCCTAAACATCTCAAATTCGACCCTTGAGCCATATTTTGGAGCCAAATTCTGACTCTCCGCACGTATTCGCCGTTTGAAATTACGAACTTTTATACTGAAAATATGCCAATTACTGAGAGCGGCTATGGGTCACATTTTGCCCAAACCCTCCCTGCAGTTTTCAAAATATCCCAAACATCCCAAATTCGACGCTTGAGCCATATTTAGGAGCCAAATATTGGCTCTCTGCACGTATTTGCAGTTTGAAATTACGACTTTTTTTTACCGACAATATTCCAATTGCTGAGTGAGGCGATGGGTCACATTTTTCCCAAACCCCCACCCCCCCTGCAGTTTTCGAAATATCCCAAACATCCAAAATTCGACGCTTGAGCCATATTTAGGAAACAAATTCTGGCTCTCTGCACGTATTCGCAGTTTGAAATTACGACTTTTTATACCCAAAGAATGTCAATTACTGAGAACGGCGATGGGTCACATTTTGCCCAAACCCCCAGTGCAGTTTTCAAAATATCTCAAACATCCCAAATTCGACCCTTGAGCCATATTTTGGGGCCTAATTCTGGCTCTCTGCACGTATTTGCAGTTGGAAATTATGAACTTTATACCGAATATATGCCAATTACTGGGAGAGGCGATGGGTCACATTTTGATCAAACTCCCCTAGCAGTTTTCAAAATATTCCAAACATCTCAAATTCGACGCTTGAGATATATTTTGGAGCCAAATTCTGGCTCTCTGCACGTATTCGCAGTTTGAAGTTACTACTTTTTTTTACCGAAAACATGCAAATTACTGAGAGTGGCGATGGGTCAAATTTTGCCCAAACTCCCTTGCAGTTTTCAAAATATCCCAAACATCTCAAATTCGACCCTTGAGCCATATTTTGTAGCCAAATTGTCTCTCTCTGCAAGTATTCGCAGTTTGAAATTACGAATTTATATACCGACAATATGCCAATTGCTGGGTGAGGCGATGGGTCACATTTTTTCCAAACCCCCCTGCAGTTTTCAAAATATCACAAACATCCCAAATTCGTTGCTTGAGCCATATTTTGGAGCAAAATTCTCGCTCTATTCACGTATTCGCAGTTTGAAATTACGACTTTTTATACCGAAAATATGCCAATTACTGGGAGCTGCGATAAGTCACAATTTGACCAAACCCCCCCCCCCCATCCCTGCAGTTTTCAAAATATCCCAAACAACCCAAATTCGTCGCTTGAGCCATATTTCGGAACCAAATTGTAGCTCTCTGCAAGTATTCCCATTTTGAAATTTCGACTTTTTATACAGAAAATATGCCAAATACTGAGAGCGGCGATGAGACACATTTTGCCCAAACCCACCCTGCAGTTTTCAAAATATCCTAAACACTCCAAAATCGAAACTTGAGCGATACTTTGCAGCCAAATTCTGGCTCTCTGCACGTATTCGCAGTTTGAAATTACGATTTTTTATACCGAAAATATGCCAATTCCTGAAGTCGGCGATGTATTACATTTTGCCCAAACCCTCCCTGCAGTTTTCCAAATATCCGAAACATCCCAAATTCGACGCTTGAGCCATATTTTGGAGCAAAATTCTGGCTCTCTTTACGTATTCGCTGTTTGAAATTACGAACTTTTTTACCGAAAATATGCCAACTACTGAGCCAAATTCTGGCTCTCTGCACGTATTCGCAGGTTGAAATTACGACATTTTATACCGAATATATATGCCAATTACTGGGAGCAGCGATGGGTCATATTTTGCCCAAACACCTACCGGTAACTTTCAAAATATCCCAAACATCCCAAATTCGACGCTTGAGCCATATTTTGGAGCCAAATTCTGTCTCTTTTCACGTATTCGAAGTTTGAAATTACGATTTTTTATACTGAAAATATGCCAATTTCTGAAGGCGGCGATGGATCACATTTTGCCCAAACCCTCCTTCAGTTTTCAAAATATCACAAACATCGCAAATTCGACGCTTCAGCCATATTTTGGAGCCAAATTCTCGCTCTCTGCACGGATTCGTAGTTTGAAATTACGACTTTTTATACCAAAAATATGCCAATTACTGCGAGAAGCAATGGATCACATTTTGCCCAAACCCCTATGCAGTTGTCAAAATAACCCAAACATCCCAAATTCGACTCTTGAGCAATATTTTGCAGCCAAATTCTGGCTCTCTGCACGTATTCGCAGTTTGAAAATACGAATTTTTATACCGAAAATATGCCAATTACTATAGGCGGCGATGGAACACATTTTGCCCACACCCTCCCTGCACTTTTCAAAATATCCCAAACTTCTCAAATTCGACCCTTGAGCCAAATTTTGGAGCCAAATTTTGGCTCTCTGCACGTATTCGCAGATTGAAATTACGAATTTTTATACAGAAAATATGCCAATTACTGAAAGCAGCGATGAGTCACATTTGCCCAAACCCACCCTGCAGCTTTCAAAATATACCAAACACTCCAAATTCGAAACTTGAACCATATTTTGGAGCCAAATTCTGGCTCACTGCACGTATTCGCAGTTTGAAATTACGACTTTTTATACGAAAATATGCCAATTACTGAAGTCAGCGATGTATCACATTTTGCCCAAACCCTCCCTGCAGTTTTCAAAATATCCGAAACATCCCAAATTCGACAATTGAGCCATATTTTGAAGTCAAATTCTCTCTCTCTGCACGTATTCGCAGTTTAAAATCGCGAATTTTATACCGAATATATGCCAATTACTGGGCACTGCGATGGGTCACGTTTTGCCCAAACACCCCTTTCAGTTTTCAAAATATCCTAAACATCTCAAATTCGACCCTTGAACCATATTTTGGAGCCAAATTCTGGCTAGCTGTACGTATTCGCAGTTTGAAAGTACGACTTTTTATACAGAAAATATGCCAATTACTGAAAGTGGCGGTGGATCACATTTTGACCAAACCCATCTCCAGTTTTCAAAATAACCCAAAAATCTCAAATTCGACCCTTGAGCCATATTTTTGAGCCAAATTCTGGCTCTCTACACGTATTCGCCGTTTGAAATTACGATTTTTTATACCGAAAATATGCCAATTACTTACAGCGGCGATAAGTCACATTTTACCCGCCCCCTCGGCAGTTTTCAAAATATCCCAAACATCCCAAATTCGACTCCTGAGCCATATTTTGGAGCCAAATTCTGGTTCTATGCATGTATTCGCAGTTTCTAATTACGATTTTTTATACCGAAAATATACCAATTACTTACTGCGGCGATAAGTCACATTTTACCCCCCCCCCCCCGGCAGTTTTCAAAATATCCCAAACATCCCAAATTCGACCCTTGAGCCATATTTTGGAGCAAAATTCTGGCTCTCTAAATGTATTCGCAGTTTGAAAATACGAATTTTTATACCGAAAATATGCCAATTACTATAGGCGGCAATGGATCACATTTTACCAAAACCCTCCCTGCAGCTTTCAAAATATCCCAAACATCCTAATTTCGAAGCTTGAGCCATATTTTGGAGCCAAATTCTCGCTCTTTGCACGTATTCGCAGTTTGAAATTACGAATTTTTATACCGAAAACATGCCAATTACAGAAGGCGGCGATGGATCACATTTTACCCAAACCCCCCTTTGCAGTTTTCAAAATATCACAAACATTCCAAATTCGACGCTTGAGCCATATTTTGGAGCCAAATTCTGGCTCTCGGCACGTATTCGCAGTTTGAAATTACGAATTTTTATACCGAAAATATGCCAATTACTGAGAGCGGCGATAGGTCACAATTTGACCAAACCCCCCTGCAATTTTCAAAATATCCCAAACAACCCAAATTCGTCGCTTGAGCCATATTTTGGAGCCAAATTCTGGCTCTCTGCACGTATTTGCCTTTTGAAATTACGACTTTTGTACCGAAAGTATGCTAATTACTGAAATCGGCGATGTATCACATTTTGACAAAACCCTCCCTGCAGTTTTCAAAATGTCCGAAACATCCCAATTTCGACGCTTGAGCCATATTTTGAAGCCAAATTCTCGCTCTCTGCACGTATTCGCAGTTTGAAATCACGAATTTTATACAGAATATATGCCAATTACTGGGAGCTGCGATTGGTCACATTTTGCCCAAACCCCCCATGCAGTTTTCAAAATGTCCGAAACATCCCAATTTCGACGCTTGAGCCACATTTTGGAGCCTAATTCTGGCTCTCTGCACGTATTCGCAGTTTGAAATTACGATTTTTTTACCGAATATATGCCAATTACTGGGAGCGGGGATGGGTCACTTTTTGCCAAAACCCCCCTTGCAGTTTTCAAAATATTACATATATCCTAAATTCGACGCTTGAACCATATTTTGGAGCAAAATTCTGGCTCTCTTCACGTATTCGAAGTTTGAAATTACGAATTTTTATACCGAAAATATGCCAATTACTGAGCCAAATTCTGGCTCTCTGCACGTATTCGCAGTTTGAAATTACGAATTTTTATACCGAATAAATGCCAATTACTGGGAGCAGCGATAGGTCATATTTTGCCCAAACCCCTACCGGCAATTTTCAAAATATCACAAACATTCCAAATTCGACCCTTGAACCATATTTTGGAGCCAAATTCTGGCTCTCTGCACGTATTTGTTGATTGAAATTACGACTTTTTATACAGAAAATATGCCAATTACTGAAAGCGGCGATGGATCACATTTTGCCCAAACCCTCCCTGAAGTTTTCGAAATATCCCAAACACCCCAAATTCGACGCCGGAGACATATTTTGGAGGCAAATTCTGGCTCCGCACGTATTCGCTGTTTGAAATTACGCTTTTTATACCGAAAATATGCCAATTTCTGAGAGCGGCGATGGGTCACATTTTGCCCAAACCCACCCTGCAATTTTCAAAATATCCCAAACACTCTAAATTCGAAACTTGAGCCATATTTTGGAGCCAAATTCTGGCTCTCTGCGCGTATTCGCCTTTTGAAATTACGACTTTTTATACCGAAAATATGCCAATTACTAAGAGCTGCGATAGGTCACATTTTGCCCCCCCCCCCCCCCTGCAGTTTTCAAAATATTCCAAACATCTCAAATTCGACGCTTGAGCTATATTTTGGAGCCAAATTATGGCTCTCTGCACGTATTCGCAGTTTGAAGTTACTACTTTTTTACCGAAAACATGCTAATTACTGAGAGTGGCGATGGGTCAAATTTTGTCCAAACTCCCTTGCAGTTTTCAAAATATCCCAAACATCCTAAATTCGACACTTGAGCCGTATTTTGGAGCATAATTCTGGCTCTCTGCACGTATTCGCAGTTTGAAATTATGATTTTTTTTACCGAATATATGCCAATTACTGGGAGCGACGATGGGTCACATTTTGCCCAAACCCCCCGTGCAGTTTTTCAAAATATCACAAACATCCCAAATTCGACGCTTGAGCCATATTTTGGAGCAAAAGTCTGGCTCTCTTCCCGTTTTCGCAGTTTGAAATTACGAACTTTTATACCGAAAATATGCCAATTACTTGGCCAAATTCTGGCTATATTCACGAATTCGCAGCTTGAAATTACGACTTTTTATACAGAAAATATGTCAATTACTGGGAGCGGCGATGGGTCACATTTTGCCCAAACCACTCTGCAGTTTTCAAAATATCCCAAACATCTCAAATTCGACCCTTGAGCCATATTTTAGAGCCAAATTCTTGCTCTATTCCCGTATTCGCAGATTGAAATTACGACTTATTATACAAAAAATATGCCAATTACTGAAAGCGGCGATGGATCACATTTTGCCCAAACCCTCCCTGAAGTTTTTAAATATCCCAAACATCCCAAATTCGACGCCTGAGCCATATTTTTGAGGCTAATTCTGGCTCCGAACGTTTTCGACGATTGAAATCACGACTTTTTATACCGAAAATATGCCAATTACTGAATTCGGCGAAGGATCACATTTTGCCCAAACCCCCCTTCTAGTTTTCAAAATATCACAAACATCCCAAATTCATTGCTAGAGCCATATTTTGGAGCCAAATTCTCGCTCTATTCACGTATTCGCAGTTTGAAATTTCGACTTTTTATACTGAAAATATGCCAATTACTGGGAGCGGCGATGGGTCACATTTTGCCCAAACCCCTCTGAAGATTTCAAAATGTTCCGAACATTTCAAACTCGACCCTTGAGCCATATTTTGGAGCTAAATTCTGGCTTTCTGCACGTATTCGCAGATTGAAATTACGACTTTTTATTCAGAAAATATGCCAATTACTGAGAGCGGCGATGGGTCACATTTTGTCGAAACCCCCCTGCAGTTTTCAAAATATCCCAAATATCTCAAATTCAACCCTTGAGCTATATTTTGGAGCCTAATTCTGGCTCTCTGCACGCATTCGCAGTTTAAAATCACGAATTTTATACCAAATATATGCCAATTACTGGTAGCTGCGATGGGTCACATTTTGCCCCCCCCCCTGCAGTTTTCAAAATATCCTAAACATCTCAAATTCGACCCTTGAGCCATGTTTTGGAGCCAAATTCTGGCTCTCTGCACGTATTCGCAGATTGAAATTACGACTTTTTATACAGAAAATAAGCCAATTACTGAAAGCGGCGATGGATCGCATTTTGCCCAAACCCCTCTGCAGTTTTCAAAACATACTAAACATCTCAAATTCGACCATTGAGCCATATTTTGGAGCCAAATTCTGGCTCTCTGCACGTATTCGCCGTTTGAAATTACGAATTTTTATACCGAAAATATGCCAATTACTGAGAGCAGCGATGGTCACATTTTGACCAATCCCACCCTACAGTTTTCAAAAAGTCCAAACACTCCAAATTCGACGCATGAGCCAAATTTTGGAGCCAAATTCTCGCTCTCTGCACGTATTCGCTGTTTGAAATTACAAAATTTTATACCGAAAGTATGCCAATTACTGAGAGCAGCGATAAGTCACATTTTGCCAAACCCGCGCCCCCCCCTTCAGTTTTCAAAATATCCCAAACATCCCAAATTCGACGCTTGAGCCATGTTTTGGAGCCAAATTCTCGCTTTCTGCACGTTTTCGCAGTTTGAAATTACGACTTTTAAACCGAAAATATGCCAATTACTGAGAGCGACGATGGGTCACATTTTGCCCAAACCCCCCCTGCAGCTTTCAAAATATCCCAAACATCCTAAACTCGAAGCTTGAACCATATTTTGGAGCCAAATTCTGGCTCTCTGCACGTATTCGCAGTTTTAAATTACGACTTTATATACCGAAAATACGCCAATTACTGATAAAGACAATGGGTCACATTTTGACCATACCCCCCTGTAGTTTTCAAAATATCAAAAACATCCCAAATGCGACTCTTGAGCCTTATTTTGGAGCAAAATTCTGGCTCTCTGCACGTGTTCGCAGTTTGAAATTACTACTTTTGATTCCTAAAATAAGCCAATTACTGAGTTCGGCGATGTGTCACATTTTGCCAAAACATCCCCTTTAGTTTTCAAAATATCCCAAACATCTCAAATTCGAAGCTTGAGCCATATTTTGGATCCAAATTCTTTCCTTTAGAACGTATTCGCAGTTTGAAATTACGACTTTTTATACCGAAAATACGCCAACTACTGAGAGCGGCGATGGGCCACATTTTGCCCAAACCCCCCTGAAGTTTTTAAAATATCCCAAACATCCCAAATTCCACCCCTGAGCTATATTTTGGACCCAAATTCTGTCTCTCTGCACGTATTCGCAGTTTGAAATTACGACTTTTTATACCGAAAATATGCCAATTACCGAAAGAGGCGATTGATCATATTTTGCCTAAATCCTTCCAGCAGTTTTCAAAATATCCCAAACATCCCTAATTCGACGCTTGAGCGATATTTTGGAGCCAATTTCTGGCTCTCTGCACGTATTCGCAGTTTGAAATTACTACTTTTTATACCGAAAATATGCCAATTACTGAGAGCGGCGATGGGTCACATTTTGCCCAATCCCTCCCTGCCGTTTTCAAATTATCCCAAACATCCCAAAATCGACGTTTGAGCTATATTTTGGAGCCAAATCCTGGCTCTCTGCAATTATTCGCAGTTTGAAATTACGACTTTTTATACCGAAAATACGCAATTACTGAGAGCGGCGATGGGTCACATTTTGGCCAAACCCCCCCTGCAGTTTTTAAAATATCACAAACATCCCAAATTTGACCCTCAAACCATATTTTGGAGCCAAATTCTGGCTCTCTGCAAGTATTCGCAGTTTGAAATTACGACTTTTTATATCGAAAATATGCCAATTTTCTGAAACCGGCGATTAATCAAATTTTGCCCAAACCCTCCCTGAATTTTTTTAAAATACCCCAAACATCTTAAATTTAACGCTTGAGCAATATTTTGGAGGCAAATTCTGGCTCTCTACACGAATTCGTAGTTTGAAACTACGAATTTTTATACCGAAAATATGCCAATTACTGAGAGCGGCGATGGATCACATTTTGCCCAAACCCTCCCTGCAGTTTTCAAAATATCCCAAACATCCCAAATTCGACCCTTTAATCATATTTTGGAAGCAAATTCTGGCTCTCTGCATGTATTTGCAGTTTGAAATTACGACTTTTTATACCTAAAATATGGCAAATACTGAAAGCAGCGATGGATCACATTTTGCCAAAACCCACCCCGTAGTTTTCAAAATATCTCAAACATCCCTAATTCGACCTTTGTGCCATATTTTGGAGCCAAAATCTGGCTCTCTGCATATATCCGCAGTTTGAAATTACGACTTTATATACCGATAATATGCCAAATACTGAACGCAGCAATGGATCACATTTTGCCCAAACCCTCCCTGCCGTTTTCATATTATCCCAAACACCCCAAAATCGACGTTTGAGCCATATTTTGGAGCCAAATCCTGGCTCTCTGCAATTATTCGCAGGTTGAAATTGCGACTTTTTATAGCGAAAATACGCAATTACTGAGAGCGGCGATGGGTCACATTTTGGCCAAACCCCCCTGCAGTTTTTAAAAAAAAACTCCCAAACAACCCAAATTTGACCCAAAAGCTATATTTTGGAGCCAAATTTTGACTCTCTGCAGGTATTCGCAGTTTGAAATTACGACTTTTTATATCGAAAATATGCCAATTACTGAAATCGGGGATGGATCAAATTTTGCCCAAACCCTCACTGAAATTTTTTGAAATATCCCAAACATCCCAAATTTAACGATTGAGCAATATTTTGGAGGCAAATTCTGGCTATCTACACGTATTCGCAGTTTGAAACTATGAAATTTTATACCGAGAATATGCCAATTACTGAGAGCAGCGATGGGTCACATTTTGCCCCCCCCCCCTGCAGTTTTCAAAATGTCCCAAACATCCCAAATTCGACCCTTGAGCCATATTTTGGAGACACATTCTTGCTCTCTGCTTGTATTTTGCAGTTTGAAATTACGACTTTTTATACGGAAAATATGCCAATTACTGAGAGCGGCGATGGATCACTTTTTTCCCAAACCCTCCCTGCAGTTTTCAAAATATCCCAAACATCCCAAATTCGACGCTTGAGCCATATTTTGGAGCCAAATCCTGGTTTCTGCACGTATTCGCAGCTTGAAATTACGAATTTTATACCGAAATTATGCCAATTACTGAAAGAGGCGATTTATCACATTTTGCTTAAACCCTCCCTGCAGTTTTCAAAATATCCCAACAATCCCAAATTCGAAGCTTGGGCCATGTTTCGGAGCCAAATGCTGGCTCACTGCATGTATTCGCAGTTTGAAATTACTACTTTTTATACCGAAAATATGCTAATTATGGAGAGCGGCGATAGGGTCATATTTTGCCCAAACCCCCTGCAGTTTTCAAAATATCCCAAACATCCCAAATTCGACCCTTGAGCCATTATTTGGAGCCAAATTCTGGCTCTGCACGTATTCGCAGTTTGAAACTACGAATTTTTATACAGAAAATATGCCAATTTCTGAGAGCGGCGATGGGTCACATTTTGCCCAAACCCCTCCTGCAGTTTTCAAAATGTCCCAAACTTCCCAAATTCAACCCTTGAGCCATATTTTGGAGGCAAATTCTTGCTCTCTGCTTGTATTTCGCTGTTTGAAATTACAACTTTTTATTCCTAAAATAAACCAATTACTCAGTGCAGCGATGGGTCACATTTTGCCAAAACCCTCCCCTGCAGTTTTCAAATTATCCCAAACATCCCAAATTCAACGCTTGAGCCAAATTCTTTCTCTCAGCACGTATTCGTAGTTTCAAATTACGACTTTTTACACCGAATATACGCCAATTGCTGAGAGCGGCGATGGGTCACATTATGCCCAAACCCCCTGCAGTTTTCAAAATATCAAAAACATGCCAAATTCAACGCTCAATCCATATTTTGGAGCCGAATTCTGGCTCTCTGCACGTGTTCGCAGTTAGAAAATACGACTTTTCATAACGAAAATATGCATATATTTTAACGAAATATATAACGAAAATATAACGAAAAATTACTGAAAGCGGCGGTGGATCACATTTTGCCCAAACCCTCCCTGCAGTTTTCAAAATATCCC
This sequence comes from Procambarus clarkii, assembly GCF_040958095.1. Lineage (NCBI taxonomy): Eukaryota > Metazoa > Arthropoda > Malacostraca > Decapoda > Cambaridae > Procambarus > Procambarus clarkii. Next base: position 28,796,962 of record NC_091187.1, read on the forward strand.
AACCATCTCAATTTCATTGCTTGAGCTATATTTTGGAGCCAAATTCTGCCTCTCTACACGCATTCGCAGTTTGAAACTACTAATTTTTATGACGAATATATGCCAATTACTGGGCACTGCGATGGGTCACATTTTGCCCAAACACCCCTTTCAGTTTTCAAAATATCCTAAACATCTCAAATTCGACCCTTGAACCATATTTTGGAGCCAAATTCTGGCTCGCTGTACGTATTCACAGTTTGAAATTACGAATTTTTATACAGAAAATATGCCAATTACTGAAAGTGGCGGTGGATCACATTTTGACCAAACCCATCTCCAGTTTTCAAAATAACCCAAAAATCTCAAATTCGACCCTTGAGCCATATTTTTGAGCCAAATTCTGGCTCTCTGCACGTATTCGCCGTTTGAAATTACGAATTTTTATACCGAAAATATACCAATTACTTACTGCGGCGATAAGTCACATTTTACCTCCCCACCCCCCCGGCAGTTTTCAAAATATCTCAAACATCCCAAATTCGACCCTTGAGCCATATTTTTGAGCAAAATTCTGGCTCTCTAAATGTATTCGCAGTTTGAAAATACGAATTTTTATACCGAAAATATGCCAATTACTATAGGCGCCAATGGATCACATTTTACCAAAACCCTCCCTGCAGCTTTCAAAATATCCCAAACATCCTAATTTCGAAGCTTGAGCCATATTTTGGAGCCAAATTCTCGCTCTTTGCACGTATTCGCAGTTTGAAATTACGAATTTTTATACCGAAAACATGCCAATTACAGAAGGCGGCGATGGATCACATTTTACCCAAACCCCCCTTTGCAGTTTTCAAAATATCACAAACATTCCAAATTCGACGCTTGAGCCATATTTTGGAGCCAAATTCTGGCTCTTTGCACGTATTCGCAGTTTGAAATTACGACTTTTTATACAGAAAATATGCCAATTACTGAAAGTGGCGGTGGATCACATTTTGACCAAACCCATCTCCAGTTTTCAAAATAACCCAAAAATCTCAAATTCGACCTTTGAGCCATATTTTTGAGCCAAATTCTGGCTCTCTGCACGTATTCGCCGTTTGAAATTACGAATTTTTATACCGAAAATATGCCAATTACTTACAGCGGCGATAAGTCACATTTTACCCGCCCCCCCTGCAGTTTTCAAAATATCCCAAACATCCCATATTCGACTCCTGAGCCATATTTTGGAGCCAAATTCTGGCTCTATGCATGTATTCGCAGTTTCTAATTACGATTTTTTATACCGAAAATATACCAATTACTTACTGCGGCGATAAGTCACATTTTACCTCCCCCCCCCCCCCCCCGGCAATTTTCAAAATATCTCAAACATCCCAAATTCGACCCTTGAGCCATATTTTTGAGCAAAATTCTGGCTCTCTAAATGTATTCGCAGTTTGAAAATACGAATTTTTATACCGAAAATATGCCAATTACTATAGGCGGAAATGGATCACATTTTACCAAAACCCTCCCTGCAGCTTTCAAAATATCCCAAACATCCTAATTTCGAAGCTTGAGCCATATTTTGGAGCCAAATTCTCGCTCTTTGCACGTATTCGCAGTTTGAAATTATGAATTTTTATACCGAAAACATGCCAATTACAGAAGGCGGCGATGGATCACATTTTACCCAAACCCCCCTTTGCAGTTTTCAAAATATCACAAACATTCCAAATTCGACGCTTGAGCCATATTTTGGAGCCAAATTCTGGCTCTTTGCACGTATTCGCAGTTTGAAATTACGACTTTTTATACCGAAAAAATGCAAAATACTGAAAGCGGCGATGGATCACATTTTGCCAAAACACTACCTGCAGTTTTCAAAATATCCCAAACATCCCAAACTCGACGCTTGTGCCATATTTTGGATCCAAATTCTGGCTCTCTGCACGTAATTACTGTTTGATATTACGACTTTTTATTCCGAAAATAAGCCAATTACTGAGACCAGCGATGGGTCACACTTTGTCCAAACCCACCCTGCAGTTTTCAAAATATCCCAAACATCCTTAATTCAACGCTTGAGCCATATTTTGGAGCCAAATATTGGCTCTCAGCACGTATTCACAGTTTTAAATTACGACTTTTTTTTTACCTAAAATACGCCAATTACTGACAACGCCGAATGGTCATATTTTGCCCAAACCCCCTTGCAATTTTCAAAATATCCCAAACATCCCAAATTCGACCCTTGAGCTATATTTTGGAGCCAAATTCTGGCTCTCTGCACGAATTCTCAGTTTGTAATTACGAATTTTTATACCGAAATTATGCCAATTATTGAAAGAGGCGATTGATCACATTTTGCTTAAACCCTACCTGCAGTTTTCAAAATATCCCAAAGATCCTAAATTCGACGCTTGAGCCATGTTTCGGAGCCATATTCTGGCTCTCTGAACGTATTCGCAGTTTGAAATTATGACTTTTTATACTGAAAATATGCCAAATACTGAAAGCGGCAATGGATCACATTTTGCTTGAACCCTCTCTGCTGTTTTCAAAATATCCCAAACATCCCAAATTCGTCGCTTGAGCCATATTTTGGAGCCAAATTCTGGCTCTCGGCACGTATTCGCAGTTTGAAATTACGACTTTTTATACCGAAAATATGCCAAATACTGAAAGCGGCGATGGATCACATTTTGCCAAAACCTTCCCTGCAGTTTTCAAAATATCCCAAACATCAAAAATTTGAACTTTAGCCATATTTTGGAGCCAAATTCTGGCTCTCTGCTTGTATTTCGCAGTTTAAAATTACGACTTTTTATACCAAAAATATGCCAATTACTGAGAGCGGCAATTTGTCTCATTTTGCTCAAACCCCCCTGCAGTTTTCAAAATATCCCAAACATTCCAAATTCGACCCTTGAGCCATATTTTGGAGCCAAATTCTGGCTCTCTGTACGTATTCGCAGTTTGAAATTACGGCTTTTTATACTGAAAATATGCAAAATAATGAAAGCGGCAATAGATCACATTTTGCCAAAACCCTTCCTGCTGTTTTCAAAATATCCCAAACACCCAAAATTTGAACTTTAGCCATATTTTGGAGCCAAATTCTGGCTCTCTGCTTGTATTTCGCAGTTTAAAATTACGATTTTTTATACTTAAAATATGTCAAATACTGAAAACGGAGAAAGATCACATTTTGCACAAACCCTCCCTGCAGTTTTTTTAAATATCTGAAACATCCCAAATTCGACGCTTTAGCCATATTTTGGAGACAAATTCTGGTTTTCTGCACGTATTCGCAGTTTGAAATTACGACTTTTTATACCGAAAATATGCAAAATAATGAAAGCGGCGATAGATCACATTTTGCCAAAAACCTTCCTGCAGTTTTCAAAATATTCCAAACATCCCAAACTCGACGCTTGAACCATATTTTGGAGCCAAATTCTGGCTGTTTGCACGTATTCGCTGTTTGAAATTGCGACTTTTTATTCCGAAAATAAGCCAATTACAGAGACCAGCGATGGGTCACATTTTGCCCAAACCCCCCCTTGCAGTTTTCAAAATATCGCAAACATGCTAAATTCAACCCTCAAGCAATATTTTGGAGCCAAATTCTGGCTCTCTTGTACGTATTCGCAGTTAGAAATTATGACTTTTCATTACGATAATATGCCAATTACTGAAAGCGGCTTTGGATCACATTTTGCCCAAACCCTCCTTGCAGTTTTCAAAATATCCCAACTATCCCAAATTCAACGCTTGAGCTATATTTTGGAGCCAAATTTTTGCTCTCTACACGTATTCGCTGTTTGAAACTACGAATTTTTTTACTGAAAATATGCCAATCACTGAGAGCGGCGATGGGTCACATTTTGCCCAAACCCCTCCTGCAGTTTTCAAAATGTCCCAAATTTCCCAAATTCAACCCTTGAGCCATATTTTGGAGCCAAATTCTTGCTCTGCTTGTATTTCGCAGTTTGAAATTACGACTTTTTATACCGAAAATATGCCAATTACTGAGAGCGGCGATGGGTCACATTACGGAAACACTTAAATAATTGCAAATTAACCTTAAATACAAGATTTTCAATCACCTATTTGAACCTCGTTAAAATAGTGAGTTAGGTATTGATTAGGAGAGAATTTCTGTTTTTACTGCATATGTCGACGTTTCAGCCGGATTAGAGCAGTTTTACGAGTACCTCTTCTTCAGTAATATAAACGGAAATTCAGTAACATTTTAGTTAATTCAAAAGAAAACACATTGGTTTTTATCATTTGAATTGGAAAGAACGTTTTCATATGCCTTTTTAATGATCAAAATAATACGGAACCTCGCTCTATTGACCTCAACCTTCCCCCCGATGTAAAAATCTTCGAATTTGGTATTATAGTGAATTTTTTCACGTTTTTTATGAGATTGATTTTAGGTAAAAATGTTCGAAATTTCTAATATTTTGATATTACTTCATGTTGTCTCCATTTGTGATTTGGCCTGCAAATCTCAGAATTTCACATAATATTGCGTTTTTAATCAAGTTTTCTTGCATTGTGCTTTGTACTTAATATCATCGAATTTAGTAATATTTTTAGGTTTTTCATCCTTGTTTCCTTTATGAGATTTAAACCAAATATCAACGATTTAGGCAATATTATGCCGTTTTTCCGGGTTTTCAAGCGTTTTCGGTTTATTGCCATCAATTCATTAAATTTACGATAAATATGACGCAAACAGCATTCCAACTGTGGAATGAAGGAGAAGAGTTAAAATAATTTTTAAATTTAAATAAGAGTTAAATAAAATAAGAAGAGAAATAATTACAAATTAACCTTAAATACAAGATTTTCAATCAACTATTTGAACCTCGTTAAGATAGTGAGTTAGGTATTGATTAGGAGAGAATTTCGGTTTTTATTGCATATGTCGACGTTTCAGCAGGATTAGAGCGGTTATACGATTACCTCTTCTTTCAGTAATATAAATGGAAATTCAGGAACATTTTAGATAATTCTAAAGAAAACACATTGATTTTTATCATTTGAATTGGAAACAACGTTTTCATATGCCTTTTTAATTATCAAAATAATACGCAACCTCGCTCTATGATTTGAAGTAAAAATCCTCGAATTGGGTATTATAGTGACTTTTCACGTTTTTCATATAGGGTGTTTTTAGGTAAAAATGTTCGAAATTAATGATATTTTGATTCTACTTCATGTTGTCTCTCTATTTGTGATTTGGCCTACAAATCTCGGAATTTCACATAATATTGCGTTTTTAATCAAGTTTTCTTGCATTGTGCATAAAATCATCGAATTTAGCAATATTTTGAGGTTTTTAATCGTTGTTTCCTTTATGAAATTTCATCCAAATATCAACGATTTAGGCAAAATTTGGCGGTTTTCCACGTTTTCAAGCATTTTCGATTAATTGCCATTAATTCATTAAATTTACGATAAAAATGATGCAAACACATAAATAATTGCAAATTAACCTTAATACAAGATTTTCAATCAACTATTTGTACCTCGTTAAAATAGTGACTTAGGTATTGATTATGAGGGAATTTCTGTTTTTATTGCATATTTCTACGTTTCAGCCGGATTAGAGCGGTTTTTCGAGTACCTCTTCTTACAGTAATATAAACGGAAATTCAGGAACATTTTAGTTAATTCTAATGAAAACCCATTGTTTATTATCATTTGAATTGAAAACAATGTTTTCATATGCCTTTTTTAATTATCAAAATAATACTCAACCTCGCTCTATGATTTGATGTAAAAATCCTCGGATTTGGTTTTGTAGTGACTTTTTCAATTTTTTCATGTACAGATTTTAGGTAAAAATGTTCGAATTTACTAATATTTTTATACTACTTCTTGTTGTCCCACTCTATATGATTTGACCTACAAATTTCAGAATTTCACATAATTTTACGTTTTAAGGAAGTTTTCTTGCATTGTGCTTTATACTTAAAATCATGGAATTTAGCAATATTTTCAGATTTTTCATCCTACTTTCCTTTACGAGATTTAACCCAAATATCTACGATTTAGGCAATATTTTACCGTTTTTCCGCGTTTTAAAGCCTTGTCGGTTTATTGCTATTAATTCATTAAATTTTCGATAAATATGATGTAAACACGTAATTAATTGCAAATTACCCTTAAATACTTGATTTTCAATCAACTATTTTTACCTCGTTAAAATAGTGAGTTAGATATTGATTAGGAGAGATTTTCAGTTTTTATTGCATATTTCGACGTTTCAGCCAGATTAGAGCGGTTTTACGAATTCAGTAATATAAACGGAAATTCAGGAACATTTTAGTTAATTCTAATGAAAACATATTGTTTATTATCATTTGAATTGGAAACAACGTTTTCATATGACTTTTTAATGATCAAAATAATACGCAACCTCGCTCTTTGATTTGAAGTAAAAATCCTCGAATTTGGTATGATAGTGGCTTTTTTCACGTTTTTCATGTAGAGTGATTTTAGGTAAAAATGTTCAAATTTACTTATATTTTGATACTACTTCATGTTGTCTTGTCGGAAAATCCGACACCATTTAATAATATCATACAGGCAGATAATATTGCTGTGTTGTATAAACAAGTTAACCCATAGAAAATGTAACTTGTAGTGGAATTTCCGTCTATAGAAAACGGGATATCATTACCACATACTATTATAAATTCACCATCTATTATGGTGGGAATTATTCTTAAATACATTATTCTTTGGACTTTACCATCATAAAAACATCTCATATAAATTAACTTAATTATCAGAATTAAAATAGAGTAAATGTGACCCTTCTATCACTTTCTGATATCTGGACAATGTAGGCCAGTGGCGTCAGTGAGGAGGGAGTGGTCAGCCATTGTTATTGTACTTATACCACAGAGGCGCACGGGAGCAAATGCGGCTCCTGTTAATTTTACTTGGACGAAGTGTTATGGAAACAAAAGGTGTACCATTATCAACACGCTGTCAACAAACACAAGTTAAGTGTTCTGCCGAAACCCATTTATCTATCATTTATGGCCATTAATGTCATTAGATAGGGTGAGCCGGTTAGAATACGAAATCGCCTCATACAAAAGGTAATTAAGCCTAGGTCTTTATGGTTCCATGTACAGTGTTTTCTCTGATATAGCTGTCATATATTAGGATTCTGGCTTCATAGCAAGCGCCCTTTTGACAGGCCAAGATGAGGAAACATGCTTTGTGTACCAGTTACTGGGTGATGGAAGCTACCTCAAAGAGGATAATTTGGTGTCTACATACTGGTTATACCTGGTGGACTAAGGCCTGCTGTACAATAAGATAAGGAACCTCTTCAATGTACACTAATGTGTAGTTAATCCTGTAGTTTGATTGGCTGCATATATATAAATTTAATATAAACCCCCCCTAATGTGTAGAGGATCGATTTGGGAGATTATTGAAGAAATAGTCCACTTATCATCATACAAATTGCTATCGAAGTATATAAATTAACGTAAATATAAATTCATATAAATTAAATAAATATAAATCTCACAGGTCGGTTCCCACATTATTTGGACCTTCGGAACCGGAATATTGGTCCTATGAACCCACATTATTGGTCATCTGCGAGTCGGATGACAGATTATTTGGTCATCTTAGTACCGGATGAACTAGTTAACCAGTGGATTCATTAAATATACTAGTGCAGTGTGATTTATACAAAGCCAGCAGTCAAAGACGGCGGCATTGCCTCGTGCGAGCTCAGGAGCCCCCCTCAGTTCAGTTCAGCCTCATCAGCGGTTTCAAGGACACCCACAGATATTTGGTGGCGTGTTATTTCGTGAAATAACAGCGCTAATATTGAAGCCAGCCAAATTAGTGGCTGTGTCTTCGCGAGATTGTTCACGGATTTCGTGGTGTTAAATTTCGCGAGAGATTATCTACGAATTTTGTGGACTTTATTTCGCGAGGTCACTAATAATATTTAATACTTTTTGATAATATTAGAAGTTTTATAGAGGCTAATTAAGAGGCTATTATCAATAATTGTGTATATTATTTCTCCAAAATAGAGAATTATTTAATAAATTGCCTAGTGTTCACAATATAATATTTACTAATTGCCAACCCACAACAGGGTAGGATATTACCATTGACTAGTTGAACTATTTATTGTTCATCCTAGTCCCATTACCATAGTCTAGTTGTACTTTATTAAACAACCTAGCACCATTAATGAATGGTGCAGACCCTATTTTGGGTGTAAATTTTATCAACTCGAGTTGAGTTGTGTATATATATAATAATTTACTTATGATCATTACACCTTTGAGTGATTAATTAGTGTCTATACCATCCTAGGGTGATATAGAAGAGCTAACCTAAAGGTACTTCCAATGACACTGGTTTATCACTCAAATCATTAGTGTGTATGATTATATATATAATGTGTATTAATTTTAAGTGCTAACCTCTAGTAGAGGTAGGATTATTGCCTAGTGAGTGCAGAATTTTACCCTAGGCTACCATTAGAGCTTGTTCAGCATTATGAGCAGCCCAAGTACAAGCCCCACAAGGCTTCACCAACTAGCCAGTATGGATAATGCAGGGAGAATGAAAAGAACCCTTGCAGGTCTTAAAGGCCACTTAACAAGACAGATCAAGAAATGTGAAGATTTGTCACAACACTCTCAAGTTGATTATGCTGACCTGGGAAGCTATTATCAAGCAGCTGCAGGTAAATTTGAGCAAATCAAATGTCAAATAGCAAGTACATCAAATAAAGTAGATAATGTTATGGATCTTTTTGAGAATAAATGTCAAGCCAGATTAGATCCTTTAATCAACGAGGATAAAGCTTCACCCACTACAGCTTCACCCAATATTATACCACCAGAAATTAGGCAGTTCTCAGACAATTTATCCACAGTCTCTGTGGATTCTGAAAACCCAATACCTGAGACTACTAAGTTAACATGCCTCCAAACTGAAATTAGAGGTGAAGCTGAACCCATGGCTTCAGATAAACAATACCAATAGAAATCTAAATTTGTCAGCTGAATATATTTCTCCAGTAGCATTATACTAAGGAGATTACAGCTGACTATAGCAACAGAGGTTGATGTTAGTATCATCATTTAAAGCTGAAGATGAATTCATGAGGCCTCAGTGGCAAATCAGTGAACAGTAGCCTAAACAGCTACAAGTCACTGCGACCAATGTCACTGAACCCACTGCAGTCTCAGAACCATACTTTACTTTCATGATGAGCTATTCAATCTTCTGAATCAATTAACTAAATTAAATCCCAATAAATCTGATGACTGATTTGATACATTTATTATTTAATCAAGATGTATTCCATGGGCCTCAGTGTTTATATATCAGTGACCAGTTACCTGAACAAACTTCAAGTTATATCGAATGTCACTGATCTCACTGCAGTCCCTGAATCATACTTGACTGTAGTAATTGATCACATTCAGTCTTCCGGGTTAAATAATATGTAATTAGGCTTGAATTTTAGCCTTTCAAGAGTTAACAGGGAAATGAAATCGCATTAGACTTCTGACCCCTGCAACTCGAGTACGGGACATCCGTCCTGTACAAACAGACGCACAAATGTGTGATTACTAACTACTAACATCAAATTAATCTAATAATTCGAAGGAGGAGTATCGGTGATCATCTGTTCTAAAGAGGACTTCGACCCGTGAGCAGCCCCCGGGGAATTATGTCGGAAAATCCGACACCATTTAATAATATCATACAGGCAGATAATATTGCTGTGTTGTATAAACAAGTTAACCCATAGAAAATATAACTTGTAGTGGAATTTCCGTCTATAGAAAACGGGATATCATTACCACATACTATTATAAATTCACCACCTATTATGGTGGGAATTATTCTTAAATACATTAGTCTTTGGACTTTACCATCATAAAAACATCTCATATAAATTAACTTAATTATCAGAATTAAAATAGAGTAAATGTGACTCTTCTATCACTTTCTGATATCTGGACAATGTAGGCTAGTGGCGTCAGTGAGGAGGGAGTGGTCAGCCATTGTTATTGTACTTAGACCACAGAGGCGCACGGGAGCAAATGCGGCTCCTGTTAATTTTACTTGGACGAAGTGTTATGGAAACCAAAGGTGTACCATTATCAACACGCTGTCAACAAATACAAGTTAAGTGTTCTGCCGAAACCCATTTATCTATCATTTATGGCCATTAATGTCATTAGATAGGGTGAGCCGGTTAGAATACGAAATCGCCTCATACAAAAGGTAATTAAGCCTAGGTCTTTATGGTTCCATGTACAGTGTTTTCTCTGATATAGCTGTCATATATTAGGATTCTGGCTTCATAGCTAGCGCCTTTTTGACAGGTCAAGACGAGGAAGCATGCTTTGTGTACCAGTTACTGGGTGATGGAAGCTACCTCAAAGAGGATAATTTGGTGTCTACATCCTGGTTATACCTGGTGGACTAAGGTCTGCTGTACAATAAGATAAGGAACCTCTTCAATGTACACTAATGTGTAGTTAATACTGTAGTTTGATTAGCTGCATATATATAAATTTAATATAAACCCCCCCTAATGTGTAGAGGATCGATTTGTGAGATTATTGCAGAAATACAGTCCATTTATCATCATACAAATTGCTATCGAAGTATATAAATTCACGTACATATAAATTAAATAAATATAAATCTCACAGGTCGGTTCCCACATGTCTCGCGATATGTAATTTAGCCTCTCAGAATTTCGCATAATATTGCGTTTTTAAGCAAGTTTTCTTGCATTGTGCTTTGTACTTAATATCATCGAATTTAGTAATATTTTGAGTTTTTTCATCCTTGTTTCCCTTATGAGATTTAAACCAAATATTGTTGGAAATTTCCGACACTATTACACTACTATTGTATTATAATAAATCATTATTGTTATGTACTAACTACAGTAGTCACTAAATTTACTAACAGTAGTGTCAACATAAACTAACCATTATATCTGGGCATTAATGCTAGAATTCTTAGGAAATAAATCACCAATATTGCGTCAGATAGTAGTAGTAGGCATCCTTCAATCTCGGGAGACTATGGAGTTGCGCCCTAGTTGTCAATCCTGGTGCAGCGTCTGGTGTGACTGATGAGGCCAATCCGAGAGTGGCAGTCCATCCCACACCGAGCACAAACGAAGTCCGATTCTGGTCTGTCTTCCTGGTTACCGGCTTTCCTTCTCTGTCTCTTTGCCTCCGATTCCTTGGCAAGTGACTCCTCGAACTTGGAGAGACCTCGTTGAACAGACTGCCTCCAGGCTGAACGGTCTGCAGCCAGTGTCTCCCATATAGCAAGATCGACGTCCATGGCTTTCAGGTCCCTTTTGCATACGTCTTTGTACCGTAGCTGGGGCTTGCCTACTGGACGCTTTCCCTGCCTCAGCTCTCCATACAGGAGATCCTTGGGGATCCTGCCGTCGCCCATTCGCACAACGTGCCCGAGCCAGCGCATTCGTCTCTGTTTCAGCATTGTGTACATGCTGGTGATTCTTGCTCTCCCCAAGACGTTGTTGTTTGTCACCTTGTCCTGCCAGGTGATGTCCAAGATGTGTCTAAGGCAGCGCATGTGGTAGGCATTCAGCCGTCTTTCCTGACGGGCACGGAGTGTCCAAGACTCACTGCCATAAAGGAGAGTGCTCAGGACACAGGATCTGTAAACCTGAATCTTAGTATACTCAGTCAGCCTATTGTTGGCCCACACTCTCTTTGTCAGTTTGGACATGGTAGTAGATGCCTTACCGATGCGTTTGTTTAGCTCCGTATCAAGAGAGAGGGAGTCAGAGATTGTGGAGCCCAGGTACACGAAGTCGTGAACAACTTCCAGTTTGGAATCAGAGATGCCGATGTCAGGTGGGGAGTCCACTCCTTGTCCCATGACTTGTGTTTTCTTCAGACTGATGGTGAGTCCGAAAGCCTGAGAGGCCTCGCTGAAGCGGGTTATGAGCCGTTGGAGGTCTTCAGCTGAGTGGGCAGTGACTGCTGCGTCGTCGGCAAAGAGGAAGTCGCGCAGACACCTCAGCCGAACCTTTGTCTTGGCTCTCAGCCTGGCGAGGTTAAAGAGCTTCCCATCCGACCTGGTCCGGAGGTAAATGCCTTCCGTGACAGATCCGAAGGCGTGCCGCAGCATAACTGCGAAGAAAATCCCAAATAGGGTTGGAGCCAGTACGCAGCCCTGCTTTACTCCACTTCGGATGTCAAAGGCGCCTGATGTTAGGCCATAAAAGACCACGGTGCCCCTCATGTTCTCATGGAAAGATCTGATGATGCTGAGGAGCCTGGGTGGGCATCCGATCTTGGGGAGGATCTTGAACAGGCCATCCCTGCTGACGAGGTCGAAGGCCTTCGTCAGGTCTATGAAGGCTACAAAGAGTGGCTGCTTCTGTTCCCTGCATTTCTCCTGCAGTTGTCTGAGGGAAAAGACCATGTCGATGGTGGACCTGCCAGCTCTGAATCCACATTGTGATTCTGGATAAACTCTCTCTGCAAGTACTTGGAGCCTCTTCAATGCGACTCGAGCAAACAGCTTTCCGACAATACTGAGGAGGGAGATTCCACGGTAGTTGTTGCAGTCACCCCTGTCACCTTTATTCTTATACAGTGTGACGATGTTGGCATCCCTCATGTCCTGTGGCACCTCTCCTTCTTCCCAGCAGAGGCAGAGAATTTCGTGCAGCTCCATGAGCAGGCTACCTCTGCAGCACTTCAAGGTCTCAGCAGGAATGCCATCTTTGCCAGGAGCTTTACCGGAAGCAAAGGAGTCTAGGGCATCGCTGAGTTCTTCCAGGGTCGGTTCACTGTCGAGCTCCATTAACACAGGCAGACACTCAATGGCGCTCAGGGCATCTTCGGTGACCACATTGTCCCTGGCGTATAGCTCAGAGTAGTGCTCGACCCAGCGCTTCAGCTGCAGTGTCTGGTCCTGAATCACCTCGCCAGTGGCAGATTTCAGAGGAGCGGTCTTCCTCTGGATTGGGCCAAGGGTCTGCTTGATGCCGTCATACATTCCCCTTACATTGCCTGTATCCGCTGCAGTCTGTATCTGGGAGCAGAGCTGGAGCCAATAGTTGTTGGCACATCGCCTGGCGCTCTGCTGCACTTTGCAGCGGACGGCCCGAAGGATCTGTAAGTTGCGCCGACTTGGGCAGGCTTTGTAGGCTGCCAAGGCGTTTCTCTTCTCTTCGATTACAGGTGTCATCTCTTCCGAGTGAGCCTCGAACCAGTCTGCCGACCTGCTGGTCTTCTTGCCAAAGGTGGAAATGGCAGCGTTGAACACAGCGTCTCTGAAGTGCTCCCATCTTTTACAGGCAGTGACCCCAGCTGGGCCAGGAAGAGCTTCCTCGAGCACGTGTGCAAAATCTTCCACCTTGTCCTGGTTGCGGGTCTTGGTGGTGTCGATGCGAGGTCTGCCCGCCTTTTTCGAGTGATGAATCTTCTTTGGTTGCATCTTGACCCTGCTACATACCAGGGAGTGGTCGGTGTCACAGACAGCACTCTGGTAGCTACGCGTAATCTTGACGCTGGGTAGACTTGCACGCCTGGTAAGAATCAGGTCAAGCTGGTGCCAGTGCTTGGATCTGGGGTGTCTCCAAGATACTCGGTGTTGAGGCTTTGTGCCGAAGATCGTGTTGGTGACACAAAGACCATGAAGGCAGCAGAGTTCTAGCAGACGTTGCCCGTTCTCATTCATCCTTCCTATGCCGAATTGACCCAGGCAAGTGGGCCAAATGTTGTGCTCGGCACCCACTCTGGCGTTGAAGTCGCCGAGGATGAACAGTGGCTCCTTTACAGGGATTCTCGCTATGACTCTGTTGAGGTCATCGTAGAATTTTTCCTTTGCCTCTGCTGGAGAAGTCAGGGTTGGTGCATATGCACTAATTACATTGACTGGTCCTGTTTGGGAGTACAGTTGCAGAGACAGAATTCGTTCGGTTTCCCCCATCGGTGGCATAATGTGTCCCAACAGTGCATTCCTGACGGCAAATCCCACACCATGTTCTCTGGTCTCATCTGGAGGTTTTCCTTGCCAGAAGAAAGAGAAGGTCCTCTCTCTCACAGATCCTGATCCTGGGAGCCTGGTCTCTTGGAGAGCAACAATATCCATCTGCAGCTTGCTCAGCTCCCTATCGATGATTGCTGTTTTTCGGGCGTCATTGATTTCTTGCAGGTCGTCAGAGAAACCTGGTGTCAGTGTCCTGACGTTCCATGTGCCCAGCTTTAGGGCAGTTGATATTTTCTTCTTTGGTTTGGTATTGCTTGGTGCAAAGTTGTCGGGCCGCTTGTCAGTTTTCACCCTAAACCCCACGCACCCAGTGAGGTTAACGGACCGTGGCGAGGCAACACCTTATTGGCTGGGGTTTGCCCAGCTTGAGGCGGGCGGTAGCTGCCCAGTGGGGCGCGATGACCCCTCCCACCGTCGGAAGCAACCCCTGGCGTCACACTCTTCGCCAATCGAGCAGAAGACTTAAAACCGGTAGACTGTCGCTTCCCGTGTTGGTTCGACGCTGTGAGGCGAAGCTGGAGTGTCCTCTCCAGGGCGCAAAGCCTGGGTAGGTAGATATGGAGGAGAAGCTGTTTCCCATGCAGCAGGTCCCCCCTCTCCACGTTGCTGAAATTATCCAATAGAGAGGCAAATGCCAATACGCATGGTTCCAGCAACGTCGCAGGAGCTGCCAGAACGAGGTCGACGTCAACAACGAACTGCCTTAGGGGCTCCAACTCCGGATTTTTCCTCGAGGTTGACTCCTGAAGCCTTCCCAAAAACAAGGGTATGGCCGCAAGGCAGCGGAGGTTTAAAATCAGGGTTTTCCTTCCCCTATCGTATGCGTCATATATGCGTCAGATAATGTTTAGTTAAACACGTTTATTACCAATGTGCTAAAGAATTGAATGTGGTTCTCTAAAATCATCAGTATTCCATGTGATAATTATTTACGGATAACATAACTCCAAAATAATTCTGAATCGAGAGAGAGTTTTTAGTTACAATTGTTATCAAGTAATAGTTTTTCTGTCACGCGTGAATGCCATGGAGAAAACTAAAATCTTCTCCATTTCTCGTTTACCACCATAAGACGAGAAAGCGATAATATTTAAATCCCTAGAATCACAACCCAGTTCTTATTAAAGTATTTCAACCACGATTGCGCGAAATAGTATTATTCGTGATAAATAATTTCGGTGGTGAATGTGGGACGCGGGTTGGGGAGGAGAGAGACGCCATTGTGGAGGCAGCTTGTGCAGCCAGCGTGCTGAGAGAACGGAAAGTCTTGGCGTAAGAGTCTGAGACACGTGGCGTTGGGGAGTTATCAGCAAGAATTACACTGATACCCAACTAATAACGAATAATTATTCTTCCACGTGCTCCATAGTGCTCGGTCAATCAATAACGCGTCGAGAATCAAGCCAAACCCTCAATCACGTGTACAACACCGTAGAAGTTTGGGACGGATAGACGCGATATCGGCAGACTTCAGCAGTTACTGCGCTCATGCTAAGTATATTTTCTTTCTTGATGCATCATTAGAGATTGTATATTTCTTGGGTAGTCTGTCGTTATATAGTGGGACGACAACAAATCCAACGTTAGTACCGCATTAATATTTAATTTCTGTTTTCATAAATATTGAGATCTAAGTAGCCTAGTTCAATGCTACGTAATATCCTTTAAATTACAGCTCGTATGTGAGGAGTCGTTAACCGCATTCGTGTTATTCACCTCTAATGGCTTCTATGTGGAGATCCTGAGATCACGAGGACGAAGCACGAACGATGTCATAGAAATCGTCTTAAAGCTAAGACTTTTTGTACACATTTAATTATTCCATTTTATTATACAAATTCGCAAGATTATCATATCGAATATTTTACCATGTGATTATTGAAAATTGATATGTTTACTTAGATGATTGCTCTTTAAATTTAATAATCATTGATATTCTCTATTTGAATTTACCTATTGATTCTATAATATTTTAGGTCATAATATTATTTACTTAACAATGAACTGGTGACAAACCTCACTAGTTCCTAGACGTATATGAAGTTCTAGCAATACCCCCCCAATGTAGGTGTTTGAGGCTCTGACTTTAGTTAATTAATCATACATTCCATTATTTATTTAAGTGATTATTCTTTCTAATACCTCTCCATAGACACTGGTTCTTCCTTGTGTTTTCTAATGATCACTTTTTATTAGTTTCCCTCTTTTCTCAAAAGTGGGTGGTCCTTCGTTATTAAATTAAATAATTAAATAATTAAATAATTGAGTCAAGCCCCAGAATTCCCACATTATGGTCCTTCGAACCGGATATAAATATATATATACTAATTAGTAATAACTAATCACCGTGTGAAGTAGTCTAGACTAACCACATTTATTAATTGTGTCTACCAGCAGTGTACCACATAGGTTAGCCTATTTCACACTAATTCATTTGCTACTGATACCTCATGTATAAGGTAGCACTCGTGGGACACAGTCAGTTACCCACAACTCTTATACCTATACCTCATACTGAAGTAAGAATCTTTAGGTCACCAGGAGCAACAGCTCATAACTTCTATAACAATTCCACACTAACACCTGCGTTAGAGTGGCCTCACTATCTAACCATTATTTATTTAGGTGGTAATGACATCCATCCTACTCGACACCCAGCTGAGGTAATTAATCACCTTAAAACCATAATTTCTTCATTTAAACTCATCAGCAATTCGGTAGTGTTCACATTGGTGGAACCTCGCCAACTGAGTAATAATAATCTTTGAGGAGTAAGCCCAGAATATTACCAAAGAGCTGCCAAAAATATAAACTTTAGGCTGAGGAAGCGAGTACGATTGGATGCCACTTACATTCAATTTACAGCCAGACAATACAGGCAAAACCTGGCAAGAGATGGTGTACACCTGTCAGGTGAGTCTAGGTCACATGTAGTTGACAAATTGATCAACACAATCAATCACCACAAACGGCTGTGGCTAGCAAGCCAAAATTAACTGTACATAATTGTTTTTCACCTGTGTGTGCAAGTGCACACTTATATAAACTATAAAATCTAAAAACCCAAAAATACAGCACAACTATATAATCACATTACTGCACCATAATATAATCTTTGCCAACCTTTATTAGGTAGGAATTTAGGCTGTGATTGTGCTGAATTTGGCACAAATGCAGACTAAATAAATTTGTAGTTTCTTAGGTAGAAATTCTCACAACTAGGTTTCAAGCTAGTTAGTAGTACATATATTATTCATTCTTGTGCTGACCCTATCAAGGGTGGGATTAAACTTTAGGATAACTCTGATTAGAGTATATCCATATTACTTATTCGTGTACTCATTATTTGTGTGTGTGCATTTTGAGTGCTGCTGAATGATCACCATTACATCTAATGGTGATAAAGATGAGCTAGTCGGACGAAAGTTAATGGTGAAGTTCAAGCACTGCTCAAAATAATTAGCTACTTATTGTTAGGTAGGTGCATTTAACCTCAAGTGAGGTGGAGTGTAATTTAGCCACATTAAATTAGGCTATACTCACTATTACTTGTCAACTAATGAGCAAGTACCCAAGCTTCATTAGTAATACTTATTCAAGTCCCATGAAGTTTGGACTTAAAACCATCATGGCTACTCCTGAACAATTAAGGAGAACCTATATTGGCCTCAAAGGTCATTTAACTAGACTAATTAACAAGTCTGATGCTTTGTCTAAAGCAACTCCCATTGATTCCTATCGACTAGAAACATCAGTGAGAGTAGCAGATCTAAAATTTGATCAAGTTAGATCTACAAGTCAATCTTATCTCGACCTACTGAATACCATTGAAACTGATCCTGATGAAATGGATCGAATTATAGCAGATATTTCCCAGTATGAAGATGAGACTCAAGATAAACTTGACATACTATCCAATATAGTAACACAATCTAAATCTAATACAAATAATACTATGTCTCAATCCAGTTATCAGTTACCTGAGGTTCGTTTACCTACTTTAGACTTACCTACATTTGCAGGGCTGGATGAAGAAAATTGGGACAACTTTTGGACTTCATTTGAAGTTCACATACATAAGAAATCTTATCTTGACAAGATTTCTAAATTCTCATACCAAATTAGTCTTCTCAAAGGGGAGGCTAAAAAGGTCATAAATACGTGCAGAGAGCCAGAATTTGCCTCCAAAATATATCTCAAGCGTGGAATTTGGGATGTTTGGGATATTTTAAAAACAGCACAGAGGGTTTGGCCAAAATGTGGTTAATCGCCGCTTCAGTAATTGGCATATTTTCTGTATAAAAATTCGTAATTTCAATCTGCGAATACGTGCAGAGAGACATAATTTGTGTCCAAATTATGGCTCAAGGTTCGAATTTGAGATGTTTGGGATATTTTGAAAACTGCAGAGGGGTTTGGGCAAAATGTGAGTCATCGTCGCTTTTAGTAATTGGCATATTTTCGGTATAAAAAGTCGTAATTTCAACCTGTGAATACGTGAAGAGAGCCAGAATTTGGCTCCAAACTATGGCTAAAGCGTCGAACTAGGGATGTTCGTGATATGTGAAAAACTGCAGGAAGGGTTTAAGCAAAATGTGATCCATTGCCGCTTTCAGTAATTGGCATATTTTCTGTATAAAAAGTCGCAATTTCAAACTGCGAATACGTGCAGAGAGCCAGAATCTGGCTCCAAAAAATGGTTTAAACGGCGAATTTGAGATGTTTGGGATGTTTTGAAAACTGCAAGGGGGGGTTTCAGCAAATTGTGACCCATCGCCACTCTCGGTAATTGGCATATTTTCGGTATAAAAAGTCGTAATTTGAAACTGCGAATACGTGCACATAGCCAGAATTTGGCTCCAAAATATGGCTCAAGCGTCGAATTTGGAGTGTTTGGGATATTTTGAAAACTGCAGGGTGAGACTGGTCAAAATGTGACCTATAGCAGCTCTCAGTAATTTGCATATTTTCGGTATAAAAAGTCGTAATTTCAAACGGCGATTACATGCAGAGTGCCAGAATTTGCATCCAAAATATGGCTCAAGCTTCAAAATTGGGATGTTTGGGACATTTTAAAAACTGCAGGGAAAGTTTGGGCAAAATGTGGTCCATCGCTGCTTTCAGTAATTGGCATATTTTCTGTATAAAAATTCGTAATTTCAATTTGCGAATACGTGCAGAGAGCCAGAATTTGGGTCCAAAATATGGCTCAAGAGGCGAATTTGATATGTTTGGGATATTTTAAAGACATATGAGGGGATTGGGCAAAATGTGACCAATCGCTGCTCTCAGTAATTGGCATATTTTCGGTATTACTAGTCGTAATTTCCACCTGCGAAAACGCGAAGAGAGCCAGAATTTGGCTTCAAAATATGGCTCAAGCGTCGAATTTGGGATGTTTGTGATATTTTGAAAACTGCAAGGAGGGTTTTGCCAAAATGTGATCCATCGCCGCTTTCAGTAATTAGCATATTTTCGGTATAAAAAGTCGTAATTTCAAACGGCGAATACGTGCAGAGAACCAGAATTTGGCTCTCAAATATGGCTCAAGCGTCGAATTTGGGATGTTTGGGATATTTTGAAAACTGCAGGGTGGGTTTGGGCAAAATGTGACCCATCGCTGCTCTCAGAAATTGGCAAATTTTCGGTATAAAAATTCGTAATTTCAAACGGCGAATACGTGCAGAGAGCCAGAATTTGCCTCAAACATATGGCTCAAGGGTCGAATTTCGGATGTTTGGGATATTTTGAAAACTGCTGGGAGGGTTTGGGCAAAATGTGATCCATCGTTGCTTTCAGTAATTGGCATATTTTCGGTATAAAAAGTCGTAATTTTTAACGGCGAATATGTGCAGAGAGCCAGAATTTGGCTCCGAAATATAGCTCAAGCGTCGAATTTGGGACGTTTGGGATATTTTGAAAACTGCAGAGAGGGTTTGGGCAAAATGTGATCCATCGCCGCTTTCAATAATTGGCATATTTTCGGTATAAAAAATCGTAATTTCAAACTGCGAATACGTGCAGAGAGCCAGAATTTGCCTCAAAAATATGGCTCAAGAGTCAAATTTCGGATGTTTGGGATGTTTTAGAAACTGCAGGGAGGTTTGGGCAAAGTGTGGTCCATCGCCGCTTTCAGTAATTGGCATATTTTCTGTATAAATATTCGTAATTTCAAACTGCGAATACGTGAAGAGACCCAGAATTTGGGTATAAAATATGCCTCAAGGGTCGAATTTGAGATGTTTGGGATAATTTGAAAACTGTAATGGGGGGTCCAGCAAATTGTGACCCATCGCAACTCTCAGTAATTGGCATATTTTCGGTATAAAAAGTCGTAATTTGAAACTGCGAATACGTGCACAGAGCCAGAATTTGGTTCCAAAATATGGTTCAAGCGTCGAAATTGGAGTGTTTGGGATTTTTTGAAAACTGCAGGGTGAGACTGGTCAAAATGTGACCTATCGCTGCTCTAAGTAATTGGCATATTTTCGGTATAAAAAATTGTAATTTCAAACGGCGATTACATGCAGAGAGCCAGAATTTGCCTCCAAAATATGGCTCAAGCTTCGAATTTGGGATGTTTGGGATTATTTAAAAACTGCAGGGAGGGGTTTGGGCGAAATGTGGTCCATCGCCGCTTTCAGTAATTGACATATTTTCTGTATAAAAAGTCGTTATTTCAATTTGCGAATACGTGCAGAGAGCCAGAATTTGGGTCCAAAATATGGCTCAAGGGTAAAATTTGGGATGTTTTAGATATTTTGAAAACTGCTGGGAGGGTTTGGGCAAAATGTGACCCATCGCCGCTTTCAGTAATTGGCATATTTTCGGTATAAAAATTCGTAATTTTAAACGGCGAATACGTGCAGAGAGCCAGAATTTCACTCCGAAAAATGGCTCAAGTGTCGAATTGGTGGTTTTTGGGATATTTTGAAAACTGCAGAGAGGGTTTGGGCAAAATGTGACCCATCGCCGCTTTCAGCAATTGGCATATTTTCGGTATAAAAAATCGTAATTTCAAACTGCGAATACGTGCAGAGAGCCAGAATTTGCCGCAAAAATATGGCTCAAGGGTCGAATTTGGGATGTTTGGGATATTTTGAAAACTGCAGGGTGGGTTTGGGCAAAATGTGACCCATCGCTGCTCTCAGTAATTGGCATATTTTCGGTATAAAGTCGTAATTTCAAACGGCGAATACATCCAGAGAGCCAGAATTTGCCTCCAAAATATGTCTAAAACGTCGAATGTTGGATGTTAGGGATATTTTAAAAACTGCAGGGAGGGTTTGGGCAGATTGTGGTCCATCGCCGCTTTCAGTAATTGGCATATTTTCTGTAAAAAAAGTCGTAATTTCAATCTGCGAATACGTGCAGAGAGCCAGAATTTTGGTCCAAAATATGGTTCAAGGGGCGAATTTGGGAAGTTTGGGATATTTTGAAAAATTCAGAGGGGTTTGGGCAAAATGTGACCCATCGCCTCTCTCAGTAATTTACATATTTTCTTTATAAAAAGTCATAATTTTAAACGACGAATACATGCAGAGAGCCAGAATTTGCCTCAAAAATATGGCTATAGCGTCAAATTTCGGATGTTGGGTTGTTTTAAAAAATTGCAGGGAGGGTTTGGGCAAAATATGGTCCATCGCCGCTTTCAGTAATTGTCATGTTTTCTGTATAAATAGTCGTAATTTCAATCTGCTAATACGTGCAGAGAACCAGAATTTTGGTACAAAATATAGCTCAAGGGGCGAATTTGGGATGTTTGGGATATTTTAAAAACTGCAGGGAGGGTTTGGGCAAAATGTGGTCCATCGCCGCGGTCAGTAATTAGCATATTTTCTGTATAAAAGGTCGTAATTTCCATCTGCGAACACGTGCAGAGAGCCTGAATTGGGGTCCAAAATATGGCTCAAGGGGCGAATTTGGGATGTTTGGGATATTCTGAAAACTTCAGAGAGGTTTGGGCAAAATGTGACCCATCGCCGCTCTCAGTAATTGGCATATTTTCGGTATAAAAAGTCGTAATTTCGAACTGCGAATACGTGAAGAGAGCCAAAATTTGGCTCCAAAATATGGCTCAAGGGTTGAATTTAGGATGTTTGGGATATTTTGAAAACTGCTGGGAGAGTTTTGGCAAAATGTGATCCATCGCTGCTTTCAGTAATTGGAATATTTTCGGTATAGAAAATCGTAATTTCAAACTGCGAATACGTGCAGAGAGCCAGAATTTGCCTAAAAAATATGGCTCAAGGGTTGAATTTAGGATGTTTGGGATATTTTGAAAACTGCAGGGTGGGTTTCGGCAAAATGTGACCCATCGCTGCACTCAGTAATTGGCATATTTTCGGTATAAAAAGTCGTAATTTCAAACAGCGAATACGTGCACAGAGCCACAATTTGGCTCCAAAATATGGCTCAAGCGTCGAATTTGGGATGTTTGGGATGTTTTAAAAACTGTAGGGAGGGTTTCGGCAAAATGTGGTTCATCGCAGCTTTCAGTAATTGGCATATTTTCGGTATAAAACATCGTAATTTTAAACAACGAATACGTGCAGAGAGCAGGAATTTGGCTCCAAAATATGGCTAAAGCGTCGAATTTGGTATGTTTGGGATATTTTGAAAATTACACAGTGGGTTTGGGAGAAATGTGACCCATCGCTGCTCTCAGTAATTGGCATATTTTCGGTATAAAAAGTCGTAATTTCAAACAGCGAATACGTGCACAGAGCCACAATTTGGCTCCAAAATATGGCTCAAGCGTCGAATTTGGGATGTTTGGGGTATTTTGAAAACTGCAGAGAGGGTTTGGGTAAAATGTGATCCATCGGTGCTTTCAGTAATTGGCATATTTTCGGTAAAAAAAATCGTAATTTTAAACTGCGAATACGCGAAGAGAGCCAGAATGTGCCTCAAACATATGGCTCAAGAGTCGAATTTGGGATGTTTGGGATATTTTGAAAATTACACAGTGGGTTTGGGAGAAATGTGACCCATCGCTGCTCTCAGTAATTGGCATATTTTCGGTATAAAATCGTAATTTGAAACGGCGAATACGTGCAGAGAGCCAGAATTTGCCTCAAAAATATGGCGAAAGCTTCAAATTTCGGATGTTTGGGTTGTTTCAAAAACTGCAGGGAAGGTTTGGGCAAAATGTGGTCCATCGCCGGTTTCAGTAATTGTCGTATTTTCTGTATAAACAGTCGTAATTTCAATCTGCGAATACGTGCAGAGAGCCAGAATTTGGGTCCAAAATATGGCTCAAGGGGCGAAGTTGGGATGTTTGGGATATTTTGAAAACTGTATAGGGGAGTTCAGCAAATTGAGACCCATCGCCACTCTCAGTAATTGGCATATTTTCGGTATAAAAATTCGTAATTTCGAACAGCGATTACATGCAGAGAGCCAGAATTTGCCTCCAAAATATGGCTCAAGCTTCGAATTTGGGATGTTTGGGATATTTTAAAAACTGCAGGGAGGGGTTGTGCAAAATGTGGTCCATCGCTGCTTTCAGTAATTGGGATATTTTCTGTATAAAAAGTCGTAATTTCAATCTGCGAATACGTGCAGAGAGCCAGAATTTGGGTCCAAAATATGGCTCAAGGGACGAATTTGGGATGTTTGGGATATTTTGAAAACTTCAGAGGGGTTTGGGCAAAATGTGACTAATCGCTGCTCTCAGTAATTGGCATATTTTCGGTATAAAAAATCGTAATTTTAAACAGCGAATACGTGCAGAGAGCCAGAATTTGCCTAAAAAATTATTTCTCAAGGGTCAAATTTGGGATGTTTGGGATGTTTTGAAAACTGCTGGGTGGGTTGGGGCAAAATGTGATCCATCGCAGCGTTCAGTAATTGGCATATTTTCGGTATAAAAATTCGTTATTTTAAACAGCGAATATGTGCAGAGAGCCAGAATTTGGCTCCGAAATATGGCTCAAGCATCGAATTTCGGATGTTTGGGATATTTTAAAAACGGCAGGTAGGGTTTGGGCAAAATGTGGTCCATCGCCGCTTTCAGTAATTGGCGTATTTTCTGTATAAAAATTCGTAATTTCAATCTGTGAATAAGTGCTAAGAGCTAGAATTTGGGTCCAAAATATGGCTCAAGGGGCAAATTTGGGATGTTTGGAATATTTTGAAAGCTTCAGAGGGGATTGGACAAAATGTGACACATCGCCGCTCTCAGTAATTGGCATATTTTCGGTATAAAAATTCGTTTTTTCAAACTGCGAATACGTGAAGAGAGCCAGAATTTGGCTCCAAAACATGGCTCAAATATCGAATTTGGGATGTTTGGGATATTTTGAAAACTGCTGGGAGGGATTGGGCAAAATGTGATCCATCGCCGCTTTCAGTAATTGGCATATTTTCGTTATAAAAAATCGTAATTTCAAACTGCGAGTACGTGAAGAAAGACAGAATTTGCCTCAAAAATATGGCTCAAGGGTCGAATTTGGGATGTTTAGGATATTTTGAAACTGCAGGGTGGGTTTGGGCAAAATGTGACCCATCGCTTCTCTTAGTAATTGGCATATTTTCGGTATAAAAGTTCATAATTTCAAACAGCGAATACGTGCAGAGAGAGAGAATTTGCCTTAAAAATATGGGTCAAGGGTCGAATTTGGGATGTTTGGGATGTTTTGAAAACTGCTGGGAGGGTTTGGGCAAAATGTGATCCATCGCCGCTTTCAGAAATTGGCATATTTTCGGTAAAAAAAAATCGTAATTTTAAAGGGCGAATACGTGCAGAGAGCCAGAATTTGAGTCCAAAAAATGCCTCAAGGGTCGAATTTGAGATGGTTGGGATATTTTGAAAACTGCAAGGGGGGTTTCAGCAAATTGTGAACCATCGCCACTCTCAGTAATTGGCATATTTTTTGTATAAAAAGTCGTAATTTGAAACTGCGAATACGTTCACAGAGCTAGAATTTGGCTCCAAAATATGGCTCAAGCGCCGAATTTAGAATGTTTGGGATATTTTTACAACTGCAGGGAGGGACTGGGCAAAACGTGGTCCATCGCTGCTTTCAGTAATTGGCATATTTTCGGTATAAAAATTCGTAATTTTAAACGGCGAATACGTGCAGAGAGCGAGAATTTGGCTCCGAAATATGGCTCAAGCGTCGAATTTTGGATGTTTGGGATATTTTGAAAACTGCAGAGAGGGTTTGGGCAAAATGTGATCCATCGCTGCTTTCAGTAATTGGCATATTTTCGTTATAAAAAATCGTAATTTCAAACTGCGAATACGTGCAGAGAGACAGAATTTGCCTCAAAAATATGGCTCAAGAGTCGAATTTGGGATGTTTAGGATATTTTGAAAACTGCTGGGAGGGTTTGGGTCAAAATGTGATCCATCGCCGATTTCAGTAATTGTCATATTTTCTGTAAAAATATTCATAATTTCAATCTGCGAATAAGTGCAGAGAGAGAGAATTTGGGTCCAAAATATGGCCCAAGGGTCGAATTTGAGATGTTTGGGATATTTTGAAAACTGTTAGGGAAGGTTCAGCAAATTGTGACCCATCGCCACTCAATAATTGGCATATTTTCGGTATAAAAATTCGTAATTTGAAACTGCGAATACGTGCACAGAGCCAGAATTTGGTTCCAAAATATGGCTCAAGCGTCGAATTTGGAATGTTTGGGATTTTTTGAAAACTGCTGGATGAGACTGGTCAAAATGTGACCTATCGCTGCTCTCAGTAATTGGCATATTTTCGGTATAAAAAATCGTAATTTCAAACGGCGATTACCTGCAGAGAGCCAGAATTTGCCTTCAAAATATGGCTCAAGCTTCGAATTTGGGATGTTTGGGATATTTCAAAAACTGCAGGGAGGGTTTGGGCAAAATGTGGTCCATCGCCGCTTTCAGTAATTGGCATATTTTCGGTATAAAAAGTCGTAATTTGAAACTGCGAGTACGTGTACAGAGCCAGAATATGGCTCCAAAATATGGCTCAAGCGTCGAATTTGGAGTGTTTGGGATATTTTCTAAACTTCTGGGTGAGACTGGTTAAAATGTTACCTATTGCCGCTCTCAGTAATTGGCATATTTTCGGTATAAAAAATCGTAATTTTAAACGGCGAATACGTGCAGAGAGCCAGAATTTGCCTAAAAAATTTGGCTCAAGGGTCGAATTTGGGATGTTTGGGATGTTTTGAAAACTGCTGGGAGGGTTTGGGCAAAATGTGATCCATCGCCGCGTTCAGTAATTGACATATTTTCGGTATAAAAATTCGTTATTTTAAACAGCGAATATGTGCAGAGAGCCAGAATTTGGCTCCGAAATATGGCTCAAGCGTCGAATTTCGGATGTTTGGGATATTTTAAAAACGGCAGGTAGGGTTTGGGCAAAATGTGGTCCATCGCCGCTTTCAGTAATTGGCGTATTTTCTGTATAAAAATTCGTAATTTCAATCTGCGAATACGGGCTAAGAGCTAGAATTTGGGTCCAAAATATGGCTCAAGGGGCGAATTTGGGATGTTTGGAATATTTTGAAAGTTTCAGAGGGGATTGGACAAAATGTGACCCATCGCCGCTCTCAGTAATTGGCATACTTTCGGTATAAAAAGTCGTTTTTTCAAACTGCGAATACGTGAAGAGAGCCAGAATTCGGCTCCAAAACATGGTTCAAATATCGAATTTGGGATGTTTGGGATATTTTAAACTGCTGGGAGAGTTTGGCCAAAATGTGATCCATCGCCGCTTTCAGTAATTGGCATATTTTCGGTATAAAAAGTCGTAATTTTAAACGGCGAATACGTGCAGAGAGCAAGAATTTGGCTCCGAAATATGGCTCAAGCGTCAATTTTTGGATGTTTGGGATATTTTGAAAACTGCAGAGAGGAATTGGGCAAAATGTGATCCATCGCCGCTTTCTGTAATTGGCATATTTTCGTTATAAAAAATCGTAATTTCAAACTGCGAATACGTGCAGAGAGACAGAATTTGCCTCAAAAATATGGCTCAAGGGTCGAATTTGGAATGTTTGGGATATTATGAAAACTGCAGGGTGGGTTTGGGCAAAATGTGACCCATCGCCTCTCTCAGTAATTTACATATTTTCTTTATAAAAAGTCATAATTTTAAACGACGAATACATGCAGAGAGCCAGAATTTGCCTCAAAAATATGGCTATAGCGTCAAATTTCGGATGTTGGGTTGTTTTAAAAAATTGCAGGGAGGGTTTGGGCAAAATATGGTCCATCGCCGCTTTCAGTAATTGTCATGTTTTCTGTATAAATAGTCGTAATTTCAATCTGCTAATACGTGCAGAGAACCAGAATTTTGGTACAAAATATAGCTCAAGGGGCGAATTTGGGATGTTTGGGATATTTTAAAAACTGCAGGGAGGGTTTGGGCAAAATGTGGTCCATCGCCGCGGTCAGTAATTAGCATATTTTCTGTATAAAAGGTCGTAATTTCCATCTGCGAACACGTGCAGAGAGCCTGAATTGGGGTCCAAAATATGGCTCAAGGGGCGAATTTGGGATGTTTGGGATATTCTGAAAACTTCAGAGAGGTTTGGGCAAAATGTGACCCATCGCCGCTCTCAGTAATTGGCATATTTTCGGTATAAAAAGTCGTAATTTCGAACTGCGAATACGTGAAGAGAGCCAAAATTTGGCTCCAAAATATGGCTCAAGGGTTGAATTTAGGATGTTTGGGATATTTTGAAAACTGCTGGGAGAGTTTTGGCAAAATGTGATCCATCGCTGCTTTCAGTAATTGGAATATTTTCGGTATAGAAAATCGTAATTTCAAACTGCGAATACGTGCAGAGAGCCAGAATTTGCCTAAAAAATATGGCTCAAGGGTTGAATTTAGGATGTTTGGGATATTTTGAAAACTGCAGGGTGGGTTTCGGCAAAATGTGACCCATCGCTGCACTCAGTAATTGGCATATTTTCGGTATAAAAAGTCGTAATTTCAAACAGCGAATACGTGCACAGAGCCACAATTTGGCTCCAAAATATGGCTCAAGCGTCGAATTTGGGATGTTTGGGATGTTTTAAAAACTGTAGGGAGGGTTTCGGCAAAATGTGGTTCATCGCAGCTTTCAGTAATTGGCATATTTTCGGTATAAAACATCGTAATTTTAAACAACGAATACGTGCAGAGAGCAGGAATTTGGCTCCAAAATATGGCTAAAGCGTCGAATTTGGTATGTTTGGGGTATTTTGAAAACTGCAGAGAGGGTTTGGGTAAAATGTGATCCATCGTTGCTTTCAGTAATTGGCATATTTTCGGTAAAAAAAATCGTAATTTTAAACTGCGAATACGCGAAGAGAGCCAGAATGTGCCTCAAACATATGGCTCAAGAGTCGAATTTGGGATGTTTGGGATATTTTGAAAATTACACAGTGGGTTTGGGAGAAATGTGACCCATCGCTGCTCTCAGTAATTGGCATATTTTCGGTATAAAATCGTAATTTGAAACGGCGAATACGTGCAGAGAGCCAGAATTTGCCTCAAAAATATGGCGAAAGCTTCAAATTTCGGATGTTTGGGTTGTTTCAAAAACTGCAGGGAAGGTTTGGGCAAAATGTGGTCCATCGCCGGTTTCAGTAATTGTCGTATTTTCTGTATAAACAGTCGTAATTTCAATCTGCGAATACGTGCAGAGAGCCAGAATTTGGGTCCAAAATATGGCTCAAGGGGCGAAGTTGGGATGTTTGGGATATTTTGAAAACTGTATAGGGGAGTTCAGCAAATTGAGACCCATCGCCACTCTCAGTAATTGGCATATTTTCGGTATAAAAATTCGTAATTTCGAACAGCGATTACATGCAGAGAGCCAGAATTTGCCTCCAAAATATGGCTCAAGCTTCGAATTTGGGATGTTTGGGATATTTTAAAAACTGCAGGGAGGGGTTGTGCAAAATGTGGTCCATCGCTGCTTTCAGTAATTGGGATATTTTCTGTATAAAAAGTCGTAATTTCAATCTGCGAATACGTGCAGAGAGCCAGAATTTGGGTCCAAAATATGGCTCAAGGGGCGAATTTGGGATGTTTGGGATATTTTGAAAACTTCAGAGGGGTTTGGGCAAAATGTGACTAATCGCTGCTCTCAGTAATTGGCATATTTTCGGTATAAAAAATCGTAATTTTAAACAGCGAATACGTGCAGAGAGCCAGAATTTGCCTAAAAAATTATTTCTCAAGGGTCAAATTTGGGATGTTTGGGATGTTTTGAAAACTGCTGGGTGGGTTGGGGCAAAATGTGATCCATCGCAGCGTTCAGTAATTGGCATATTTTCGGTATAAAAATTCGTTATTTTAAACAGCGAATATGTGCAGAGAGCCAGAATTTGGCTCCGAAATATGGCTCAAGCATCGAATTTCGGATGTTTGGGATATTTTAAAAACGGCAGGTAGGGTTTGGGCAAAATGTGGTCCATCGCCGCTTTCAGTAATTGGCGTATTTTCTGTATAAAAATTCGTAATTTCAATCTGTGAATAAGTGCTAAGAGCTAGAATTTGGGTCCAAAATATGGCTCAAGGGGCAAATTTGGGATGTTTGGAATATTTTGAAAGCTTCAGAGGGGATTGGACAAAATGTGACACATCGCCGCTCTCAGTAATTGGCATATTTTCGGTATAAAAATTCGTTTTTTCAAACTGCGAATACGTGAAGAGAGCCAGAATTTGGCTCCAAAACATGGCTCAAATATCGAATTTGGGATGTTTGGGATATTTTGAAAACTGCTGGGAGGGATTGGGCAAAATGTGATCCATCGCCGCTTTCAGTAATTGGCATATTTTCGTTATAAAAAATCGTAATTTCAAACTGCGAGTACGTGAAGAAAGACAGAATTTGCCTCAAAAATATGGCTCAAGGGTCGAATTTGGGATGTTTAGGATATTTTGAAACTGCAGGGTGGGTTTGGGCAAAATGTGACCCATCGCTTCTCTTAGTAATTGGCATATTTTCGGTATAAAAGTTCATAATTTCAAACAGCGAATACGTGCAGAGAGAGAGAATTTGCCTTAAAAATATGGGTCAAGGGTCGAATTTGGGATGTTTGGGATGTTTTGAAAACTGCTGGGAGGGTTTGGGCAAAATGTGATCCATCGCCGCTTTCAGTAATTGGCATATTTTCGGTAAAAAAAAATCGTAATTTTAAAGGGCGAATACGTGCAGAGAGCCAGAATTTGAGTCCAAAAAATGCCTCAAGGGTCGAATTTGAGATGGTTGGGATATTTTGAAAACTGCAAGGGGGGTTTCAGCAAATTGTGAACCATCGCCACTCTCAGTAATTGGCATATTTTTGGTATAAAAAGTCGTAATTTGAAACTGCGAATACGTTCACAGAGCTAGAATTTGGCTCCAAAATATGGCTCAAGCGCCGAATTTAGAATGTTTGGGATATTTTTACAACTGCAGGGAGGGACTGGGCAAAACGTGGTCCATCGCTGCTTTCAGTAATTGGCATATTTTCGGTATAAAAATTCGTAATTTTAAACGGCGAATACGTGCAGAGAGCGAGAATTTGGCTCCGAAATATGGCTCAAGCGTCGAATTTTGGATGTTTGGGATATTTTGAAAACTGCAGAGAGGGTTTGGGCAAAATGTGATCCATCGCTGCTTTCAGTAATTGGCATATTTTCGTTATAAAAAATCGTAATTTCAAACTGCGAATACGTGCAGAGAGACAGAATTTGCCTCAAAAATATGGCTCAAGAGTCGAATTTGGGATGTTTAGGATATTTTGAAAACTGCTGGGAGGGTTTGGGTCAAAATGTGATCCATCGCCGATTTCAGTAATTGTCATATTTTCTGTAAAAATATTCATAATTTCAATCTGCGAATAAGTGCAGAGAGAGAGAATTTGGGTCCAAAATATGGCCCAAGGGTCGAATTTGAGATGTTTGGGATATTTTGAAAACTGTTAGGGAAGGTTCAGCAAATTGTGACCCATCGCCACTCAATAATTGGCATATTTTCGGTATAAAAATTCGTAATTTGAAACTGCGAATACGTGCACAGAGCCAGAATTTGGTTCCAAAATATGGCTCAAGCGTCGAATTTGGAATGTTTGGGATTTTTTGAAAACTGCTGGATGAGACTGGTCAAAATGTGACCTATCGCTGCTCTCAGTAATTGGCATATTTTCGGTATAAAAAATCGTAATTTCAAACGGCGATTACCTGCAGAGAGCCAGAATTTGCCTTCAAAATATGGCTCAAGCTTCGAATTTGGGATGTTTGGGATATTTCAAAAACTGCAGGGAGGGTTTGGGCAAAATGTGGTCCATCGCCGCTTTCAGTAATTGGCATATTTTCGGTATAAAAAGTCGTAATTTGAAACTGCGAGTACGTGTACAGAGCCAGAATATGGCTCCAAAATATGGCTCAAGCGTCGAATTTGGAGTGTTTGGGATATTTTCTAAACTTCTGGGTGAGACTGGTTAAAATGTGACCTATTGCCGCTCTCAGTAATTGGCATATTTTCGGTATAAAAAATCGTAATTTTAAACGGCGAATACGTGCAGAGAGCCAGAATTTGCCTAAAAAATTTGGCTCAAGGGTCGAATTTGGGATGTTTGGGATGTTTTGAAAACTGCTGGGAGGGTTTGGGCAAAATGTGATCCATCGCCGCGTTCAGTAATTGACATATTTTCGGTATAAAAATTCGTTATTTTAAACAGCGAATATGTGCAGAGAGCCAGAATTTGGCTCCGAAATATGGCTCAAGCGTCGAATTTCGGATGTTTGGGATATTTTAAAAACGGCAGGTAGGGTTTGGGCAAAATGTGGTCCATCGCCGCTTTCAGTAATTGGCGTATTTTCTGTATAAAAATTCGTAATTTCAATCTGCGAATACGGGCTAAGAGCTAGAATTTGGGTCCAAAATATGGCTCAAGGGGCGAATTTGGGATGTTTGGAATATTTTGAAAGTTTCAGAGGGGATTGGACAAAATGTGACCCATCGCCGCTCTCAGTAATAGGCATACTTTCGGTATAAAAAGTCGTTTTTTCAAACTGCGAATACGTGAAGAGAGCCAGAATTCGGCTCCAAAACATGGTTCAAATATCGAATTTGGGATGTTTGGGATATTTTAAACTGCTGGGAGAGTTTGGCCAAAATGTGATCCATCGCCGCTTTCAGTAATTGGCATATTTTCGGTATAAAAAGTCGTAATTTTAAACGGCGAATACGTGCAGAGAGCAAGAATTTGGCTCCGAAATATGGCTCAAGCGTCAATTTTTGGATGTTTGGGATATTTTGAAAACTGCAGAGAGGAATTGGGCAAAATGTGATCCATCGCCGCTTTCTGTAATTGGCATATTTTCGTTATAAAAAATCGTAATTTCAAACTGCGAATACGTGCAGAGAGACAGAATTTGCCTCAAAAATATGGCTCAAGGGTCGAATTTGGAATGTTTGGGATATTATGAAAACTGCAGGGTGGGTTTGGGCATAATGTGACCCATCGCTGCTCTCAGTAATTGGCATATTTTCGGTATAAAAATTCATAATTTCAAACGGCGAATACGTGCAGAGAGAGAGAATTTGCCTTAAAAATATGGGTCAAGGGTCGAATTTGGGATGTTTGGGAGGTTTTGAAAAGTGCTGGGAGGGTTTCGGCAAAATGTGATCCATCGCCGCTTTCAGTAATTGGCATATTTTCTGTATAAAAATCGTAATTTTAAAGGGCGAATACGTGCAGAGAGCCAGAATTTGAGTCCAAAAAATGGCTCAAGGGTCGAATTTGAGATGGTTGGGATATTTTGAAAACTGCAAGGGGGGTTTCAGCAAATTGTGAACCATCGCCACTCTCAGTAATTGGCATATTTTTGGTAAAAAAAGTCGTAATTTGAAACTGCGAATACGTGCATAGAGCCAGAATTTGGCTCCAAAATATGGCTCAAGCGTCGAATTTAGGATGTTTGGGATATTTTTAAAACTGCAGGGAGGGTTTGGGCAAAACGTGGTCCATCGCCGCTTTAAGAAATTGGCATATTTTCGGTATAAAAATTCGTAATTTTAAACGGCGAATAAGTGCAGAGAGCAAGAATTTGGCTCCGAAATATGGCTCAAGCGTCGAATTTTGGATGTTTGGGATATTTTGAAAACTGCAGAGAGGGTTTGGACAATATGTGATCCATCGCCGCTTTCAGTAATTGGCATATTTTCTGTAAAAAAAAATCGTAATTTCAAACTGCAAATACGTGAAGAGAGCCAGAATTTGCCTCAAAAATATGGCTCAAGGGTCGAATTTGGGATGTTTTGGATGTTTTGAAAACTACAGGGTGGGTTTGGGCAAAATGTGACCCATCGCTGCTCTCAGTAATGGGCATATTATTGGTATAAAGTCGTAATTTGAAACGTCGAATACCTGCAGAGAGCCAGAATTTGCCTCCAAAATATGGCTAAAGCTTCGAACTTCAGATGTTTGGGATGTTTTAAAAACAGCAGGGAGGGTTTTGGCAAAATGTGGTTCATCGCCGATTTCAGTAATTGTCATATTTTCTGTATAAATATTCGTAATTTCAATTTGCGAATAAGTGCAGAGAGAGAGAATTTGGGTCCAAAATATGGCCCAAGGGTCGAATTTGAGATGTTTGGGATATTTTGAAAACTGTAAGGGAAGGTTCAGCAAATTGTGACCCATCGCCACTCAATAATTGGCATATTTTCGGTATAAAAATTCGCAATTTGAAACTGCAAATACGTGCACAGAGCCAGAATTTGGTTCCAAAATATGGCTCAAGCGTCAAATTTGGAATGTTTGGGATTTTTTGAAAACTGCTGGATGAGACTGGTCAAAATGTGACCTATCGCTGTTCTCAGTAATTGGCATATTTTCGGTATAAAAAATCGTAATTTCAAACGGCGATTACTTGCAGAGAGCCAGAATTTGCCTTCAAAATATGGCTCAAGCTTCGAATTTGGGATGTTTGGGATATTTCAAAAACTGCAGGGAGGGTTTGTGCAAAATGTGGTCCATCGCCGCTTTCAGTAATTGACATATTTTCGGTATAAAAAGTCGTAATTTGAAACTGCGAATACGTGTACAGAGCCAGAATATGGCTCCAAAATATGGCTCAAGCGTCGAATTTGGAGTGTTTGGGATATTTTGAAAACTTCAGGGTGAGACTGGTTAAAATGTGACCTATTGCCGTTCTCAGTAATTGGAAAATTTTCGGTATAAAAAGTCGTAATTTCAAATTGCGATTACATGCAGAGAGCCAGAATTTGCCTCCAAAATATGGCTTAAAGGTGAATTTGGGATGTTTGGGATATTTTGAAAACTTCAGGGTGAGACTGGTCAAAATGTGACCAATCGCCGCTCTCAGTAATTGGCATATTTTCGGTTTAAAAAGTTGTAATTTCAATCTGCGAATACGTGAAGAGAGCCAGAATTTGGCTCCAAAATATGGCTCAAACATCGTATTTGGGATGCTTGGGATATTTTGAAAACTGGTGGGAGGGTTTGGGCAAAATGTAATCCATCGCTGCTTTCAGTAATTGGAATATTTTCGGAATAAAAAGTCGTATTTTCAAACCGGGAATACGTTCAAAGAGCCAGAATTTGCCTCCAAAATATGGCTCAAGCTTCGAATTTGGGATATTTGAGATATTTTAAAAACTGCAGGGAGGGTTTGGGCAATATGTGGTCCTACGCCGATTTCAGTAATTGGCATATTTTCTGTATAAAAAGTCGTAATTTTCATTTGCGAATACGTGCAGAGAGCCAGAATTTGGGTCCAAAATGTGGCTCAAGAGTCGAATTTGGGATGTTTGGGATATTTTGAAAACTGCAGGGTTGGTTTTAGGAAAATGTGACCCATCGCTGCTCTCAGTAATTGGCATATTTTCGGTATAAAAATTCGTAATTTTAAACAGCGAATACGTGCAGAGAGCCAGAATTTGCCTCAAATATTTGGCTCAAGGGTCGAATTTGGGATGTTTGGGATGTTTTGAAAACTGCTGGGAGGGTTTGGGCAAAATGTGATCCATCGCCGCTTTCAGTAATTGGCATATTTTCGGTATAAAAATCGTAATTTTAAAGGGCGAATACGTGCAGAGACCCAGAATTTAAGTCCAAAAAATTGCTCAAGGGTCGAATTTGAGATGGAGTGGATATTTTGAAAACTTCAGGGTGAGACTGGTCAAAATGTGACCAATCGCCGCTCTCAGTAATTGGCATATTTTCGGTATAAAAATTCATAATTTCAAACGGCGAATACGTGCAGAGAGAGAGAATTTGCCTTAAAAATATGGGTCAAGGGTCGAATTTGGGATGTTTGGGATGTTTTGAAAAGTGCTCGGAGGGTTTGGGCAAAATGTGATCCATCGCCGCTTTCAGTAATTGGCATATTTTCGGTATAAAAATTCGTAATTTTAAACGGCGAATACGTGCAGAGAGCGAGAATTTGGCTCCGAAATATGGCTCAAGCGTCGAATTTGGGATGTTTGGGATATTTTTAAAACTGCTGGGAGGGTTTGGGCAAAATGTGACCCATCGCTGCCTTCAGTAATTGGCATATTTTCGGTATAAAAATTCATAATTTCAAACGGCGAATACGTGCAGAGAGAGAGAATTTGCCTTAAAAATATGGATCAAGGGTCGAATTTGGAATGTTTTGAAAACTGCTGGGATGGTTTGGGCAAAATGTGATCCATCGCCGCTTTCAGTAATTGGCATATTTTCGGTATAAAAATCGTAATTTTAAAAGGGCGAATACGTGCAGAGAGCCAGAATTTGAGTCCAAAAAATGGCTCAAGGGTCGAATTTGAGATGGTTGGGATATTTTGAAAACTGCAAGGGGGGTTTCAGCAAATTGTGAACCATCGCCACTCTCAGTAATTGGCATATTTTTGGTATAAAAAGTCGTAATTTGAAACTGCGAATACGTGCATAGAGCCAGAATTTGGCTCCAAAATATGGCTCAAGCGTCGAATTTAGGATGTTTGGGATATTTTTAAAACTGCAGGGAGGGTTTGGGCAAAACGTGGTCCATCGCCGCTTTCTGTAATTGGCATATTTTCGGTATAAAAAGTCGTAATTTTAAACGGCGAATACGTGCAGAGAGCAAGAATTTGGCTCCGAAATATGGCTCAGGCGTCGAATTTTGGATGTTTGGGATATTTTGAAAACTGCAGAGAGAGTTTGGGCAAAATGTGATCCATCGCCGCTTTCAGTAATTGGCATATTTTCTGTTAAAAAAAATCGTAATTTCAAACTGCGAATAAGTGAAGAGAGCCAGAATTTGTCTCAAAAATATGGCTCAATGGTCGAATTTGGGATGTTTGGGATATTTTGAAAACTACAGGGTGGGTTTCGGCAAAATGTGACCCATCGCTGCTCTCAGTAATGGGCATATTATTGGTATAAAGTCGTAATTTGAAACGGCGAATACCTGCAGAGAGCCAGAATTTGCCTCCAAAATATGGCTAAAGCGTCGAACTTCAGATGTTTGGGATGTTTTAAAAACAGCAGGGAGGGTTTTGGCAAAATGTGGTCCATCGCCGATTTCAGTAATTGTCATATTTTCTGTATAAATATTCGTAATTTCAATCTGCGAATAAGTGCAGAGAGAGAGAATTTGGGTCCAAAATATGGCCCAAGGGTCGAATTTGAGATGTTTGGGATATTTTAAAAACTGTAAGGGAAGGTTCAGCAAATTGTGACCCATCGCCACTCAATAATTGGCATATTTTCGGTATAAAAATTCGTAATTTGAAACTGCGAATACGTGCACAGAGCCAGAATTTGGTTCCAAAATATGGCTCAAGCGTCGAATTTGGAATGTTTGGGATTTTTTGAAAACTGCTGGATGAGACTGGTCAAAATGTGACCTATCGCTGCTCTCAGTAATTGGCATATTTTCGGTATAAAAAATCGTAATTTCAAACGGCGATTACCTGCAGAGAGCCAGAATTTGGCTTCAAAATATGGCTCAAGCTTCGAATTTGGGATGTTTGGGATATTTCAAAAACTGCAGGGAGGGTTTGGGCAAAATGTGGTCCATCGCCGCTTTCAGTAATTGGCATATTTTCGGTATAAAAAGTCGTAATTTGAAACTGCGAATACGTGTACAGAGCCAGAATTTGGCTCCAAAATATGGCTCAAGCGTCGAATTTGGAGTGTTTGGTATATTTTGAAAACTTCAGGGTGAGACTGGTTAAAATGTGACCTATTGCCACTCTCAGTAATTGGAATATTTTCGGTATAAAAAGTCGTATTTTCAAATTGCGATTACATGCAGAGAGCCAGAATTTGCCTCCAAAATATGGCTTAAAGGCGAATTTGGGATGTTTGGAATATTTTGAAAACTTCAGGGTGAGAGTGGTCAAAATGTGACCAATCGCCGCTCTCAGTAATTGGGATATTTTCGGTATAAAAAGTTGTAATTTCAATCTGCGAATACGTGAAGAGAGCCAGAATTTGGCTCCAAAATATAGCTCAAACATCGTATTTGGGATGCTTGGGATATTTTGAAAACTGGTAGGAGGGTTTGGGCAAAATGTAATCCATCGCTGCTTTTAGTAATTGGCATATTTTCTGTATAAAAAGTCGTATTTTCAAACGGGGAATACGTTCAAAGAGCCAGAATTTGCCTCCAAAATATGGCTCAAGCTTCGAATTTGGGATATTTTGGATATTTTAAAAACTGCTGGGAGGGTTTGGGCAAAATGTGGTCCAACGCCGATTTCAGTAATTGGCATATTTTCTGTATAAAAAGTCGTAATTTTCATTTGCGAATACGTGCAGAGAGCCAGAATTTGGGTCCAAAATATGGCTCAAGAGTCGAATTTGGGATGTTTGGGATATTTTGAAAACTGCAGGGTTGGTTTTAGCAAAATGTGACCCATCGCTGCTCTCAGTAATTGGCATATTTTCGGTATAAAAATTCGTAATTTCAAACGGCGAATACGTGCAGAGAGCCAGAATTTGCCTAAAAAAATTGGCTCAAGGGTCGAATTCGGGATGTTTG
Organism: Procambarus clarkii; assembly: GCF_040958095.1. NCBI lineage: Eukaryota > Metazoa > Arthropoda > Malacostraca > Decapoda > Cambaridae > Procambarus > Procambarus clarkii. Next base: position 28,834,971 of record NC_091187.1, read on the forward strand.
GGATGTTTTGAAAACTGCTGGAAGGGTTTGGGCAAAATGTGATCCATCGCCGTTTTCAGTAATTGGCATATTTTCGGTATAAAAATCGTAATTTTAAAGGGCGAATACGTGCAGAGAGCAAGAATTTGGCTCCGAAATATGGCTCAAGCGTCGAATTTTGGATGTTTGGGATATTTTGAAAACTGCAGAGAGGGTTTGGGCAAAATGTGATCCATCGCCGCTTTCAGTAATTGGCACATTTTCGGTAAAAAAAAATCGTAATTTCAATCTGCAAATAAGTGAAGAGAGCCAGAATTTGCCTCAAAAATATGGGTCAAGGGTCGAATTTGGGATGTTTGGGATATTTTGAAAACTACAGGGTTGGTTTCGGCAAAATGTGACCCATCGCTGCTCTCAGTAATGGGCATATTATTGGTATAAAGTCGTAATTTGAAACTGCGAATACCTGCAGAGAGCCAGAATTTGCCTCCAAAATATGGCTAAAGCGTCGAACTTCAGATGTTTGGGATGTTTTAAAAACAGCAGGGAGGGTTTGGGCAAAATGTGGTCCATCGCCGATTTCAGTAATTGTCATATTTTCTATATAAATATTCGTAATTTCAATCTGCGAATAAGTGCAGAGAGAGAGAATTTGGATCCAAAATATGGCCCAAGGGTCGAATTTGAGATGTTTGGGATGTTTTGAAAACTGTAAGGGAAGGTTCAGCAAATTGTGACCCATCGCCACTCAATAATTGGCATATTTTCGGTATAAAAATTCGTAATTTGAAACTGCAAATACGCGCACAGAGCCAGAATTTGGTTCCAAAATATGGCTCAAGCGTCGAATTTGGAATGTTTGGGATTTTTTGAAAACTGCTGGGTGAGACTGGTCAAAATGTGACCTATCGCTGCTTTCAGTAATTGGCATATTTTCGGTATAAAATGTCGTAATTTCAAACGGCGAATACGTGCAGAGAGCCAGAATTTGGCGCCGAAATATGGCTCAAGCGTCGAATTTGGGATGTTTGGGATATTTTGAAAACTGCAGAGAGGGTTTGGGCAAAATGTGATCCATCGCCGCTTTCAGTAATTGGCATATTTTCGGTATAAAAAATCGAAATTTCAAACTGCGAATACGTGCAGGGAGCTAGAATTTGCCTAAAAAATATGGCTCAAGGGTCGAATTCGGGATGTTTGGGATATTTTGAAAACTGCAGGGTTAGTTTGGGCAAAATGTGTCCCATCGCTGCTCTCAGTAATTGGCATATTTTCGGTATAAAAAATCGAAATTTCAAACTGCGAATACGTGCAGGGAGCTAGAATTTGCCTAAAACATATGGCTCAAGGGTCGAATTCGGGATGTTTGGGATATTTTGAAAACTGCAGGGTTGGTTTGGGCAAAATGTGTCCCATCGCTGCTCTCAGTAATTGGCATATTTTCGGTATAAAGTCGTAATTTCAAACGGCGAATACGTGCAGAGAGCCAGAATTTGCCTCCAAAATATGGCTAAAGCGTGGAATTTCGGGTGTTTGGGATGTTTTAAAAATTGCAGGGAGGGATTGGGCAAAATGTGGTTCATCGCCGATTTCAGTAATTGTCATATTTTCTGTATAAAAAGTCATAATTTCAAACTGCGAATACGTGAAGAGAGCCAGAATTTGGCTCCAAAATATGGCTCAAGGGTCAAATTTGGGATGCTTGGGATATTTTGAATACTGCAGAGAGGGTTTGGGCAAAATGTGATCCATCGCTCCTTTCAGTAATTGGAATATTTTCGGTACACAAAATCGCAATTACAAATTGCGAATACGTGCAGAGAGCCAAAATTTGCCTCAAAAATATGGCTCAAGGGTCGAATTTGGGATGTTTGGGATATTTTGAAAACTGCAGGGTGGGTTTGGGCAAAACGTAACCCATCGGTGCTCTCAGTAATTGGCATATTTTCGGTATAAAAATTCGTAATTTCGAACGGCGAATACGTGCAGAGAGCTAGAATTTGGCGCCGAAATATGGCTCAAGCTTCGAATTTGGGATGTTTGGGATATTTTGAAAACTGCAGAGAGGGTTTGGACAAAGTGTGATCCATCGCCGCTTTCAGTAATTGGCATATTTTCGGTATAAAAAATCGTAATTTCAAACTGCGAATACGTGCAGGGAGCCAGAATTTGCCTAAAAAATATGGCTCAAGGGTCGAATATGGGATGTTTGGGATATTTTGAAAACTGCAGGGTTGGTTTGGGCAAAATGTGTCCCATCGCTTCTCTCAGTAATTGGCATATTTTCTGTATAAAGTCGTAATTTCAAACGGCGAATACGTGCAGAGAGCCAGAATTTGCCTCCAAAATATGGCTAAAGCGTCGAATTTCGGATGTTTGGGATGTTTTAAAAATTGCAGGGAGGGTTTGGGCAAAATGTGGTCCATCGCTGCTCTCAGTAATTGTCATATTTTCTGTTTAAATAGTCGTAATTTCAATCTGCGAATACGTGCAGAGAGCCAGAATTTGGGTCCAAAATATGGCTCAAGGGTCGAATTTGAGATGTTTGGGATATTTTGAAAACTAAGGAAGGGTTCAGCAAATTGTGACTCATCGCCACTCTCAGTAATTGGCATATTTTCGGTATAAAAAGTCGTTATTTGAAACTGCGAATACGTGCAGAGAGCCAGAATTTGCCTCAAAAATTTGGCTCAAGGGTCGAATTCGGGATGTTTGGGATGTTTTGAAAACTGCTGGAAGGGTTTGGGCAAAATGTGATCCATCGCTTTTTCAGTAATTGGCATATTTTCGGTATAAAAATCGTAATTTTAAAGGCGAATACGTGCAGAGAGCAAGAATTTGGCTCCGAAATATGGCTCAAGCGTAGAATTTTGGATGTTTGGGATATTTTGAAAACTGCAGAGAGGGTTTGGGCAAAATGTGATCCATCGCCGCTTTCAGTAATTGGCACATTTTCGATAAAAAAAAATCGTAATTTCAATCTGCAAATAAGTGAAGAGAGCCAGAATTTGCCTCAAAAATATGGCTCAAGGGTCGAATTTGGGATGTTTGGGATATTTTGAAAACTACATGGTTGGTTTCGGCAAAATGTGACCCATCGCTGCTCTCAGTAATGGGCATATTATTGGTATAAAGTCGTAATTTGAAACTGCGAATACCTGCAGAGAGCCAGAATTTGCCTCCAAAATATGGCTAAAGCGTCGAACTTCAGATGTTTGGGATGTTTTAAAAACAGCAGGGAGGGTTTGGGCAAAATGTGGTCCATCGCCGATTTCAGTAATTGTCATATTTTCTTTATAAATATTCGTAATTTCAATCTGCGAGTAAGTGCAGAGAGAGAGAATTTGGATCCAAAATATGGCCCAAGGGTCGAATTTGAGATGTTTGGGATATTTTGAAAACTGTAAGGGAAGGTTCAGCAAATTGTGACCCATCGCCACTCAATAATTGGCATATTTTCGGTATAAAAATTCGTAATTTGAAACTGCAAATACGCGCACAGAGCCAGAATTTGGTTCCAAAATATGGCTCAAGCGTCGAATTTGGAATGTTTGGGATTTTTTGAAAACTGCTGGGTGAGACGGGTCAAAATGTGACCTATCGCTGCTTTCAGTAATTGGCATATTTTCGGTATAAAATGTCGTAATTTCAAACGGCGAATACGTGCAGAGAGCCAGAATTTGGCGCCGAAATATGGCTCAAGCGTCGAATTTGGGATGTTTGGGATATTTTGAAAACTGCAGAGAGGGTTTGGGCAAAATGTGATCCATCGCCGCTTTCAGTAATTGGCATATTTTCGGTATAAAAAATCGAAATTTCAAACTGCGAATACGTGCAGGGAGCTAGAATTTGCCTAAAAAATATGGCTCAAGGGTCGAATTCAGGATGTTTGGGATATTTTGAAAACTGCAGGGTTGGTTTGGGCAAAATGTGTCCCATCGCTGCTCTCAGTAATTGGCATATTTTCGGTATAAAAAATCGAAATTTCAAACTGCGAATACGTGCAGGGAGCTAGAATTTGCCTAAAAAATATGGCTCAAGGGTCGAATTCGGGATGTTTGGGATATTTTGAAAACTGCAGGGTTGGTTTGGGCAAAATGTGTCCCATCGCTGCTCTCAGTAATTGGCATATTTTCGGTATAAAGTCGTAATTTCAAACGGCGAATACGTGCAGAGAGCCAGAATTTGCCTCCAAAATATGGCTAAAGCGTGGAATTTCGGGTGTTTGGGATGTTTTAAAAATTGCAGGGAGGGATTGGGCAAAATGTGGTCCATCGCCGATTTCAGTAATTGTCATATTTTCTGTATAAAAAGTCATAATTTCAAACTGCGAATACGTGAAGAGAGCCAGAATTTGGCTCCAAAATATGGCTCAAGGGTCAAATTTGGGATGTTTGGGATATTTTGAATACTGCAGAGAGGGTTTGGGCAAAATGTGATCCATCGCTCCTTTCAGTAATTGGAATATTTTCGGTACACAAAATCGCAATTACAAATTGCGAATACGTGCAGAGAGCCAAAATTTGCCTCAAAAATATGGCTCAAGGGTCGAATTTGGGATGTTTGGGATATTTTGAAAACTGCAGGGTGGGTTTGGGCAAAACGTAACCCATCGGTGCTCTCAGTAATTGGCATATTTTCGGTATAAAAATTCGTAATTTCGAACGGCGAATACGTGCAGAGAGCTAGAATTTGGCGCCGAAATATGGCTCAAGCTTCGAATTTGGGATGTTTGGGATATTTTGAAAACTGCAGAGAGGGTTTGGGCAAAGTGTGATCCATCGCCGCTTTCAGTAATTGGCATATTTTCGGTATAAAAAATCGTAATTTCAAACTGCGAATACGTGCAGGGAGCCAGAATTTGCCTAAAAAATATGGCTCAAGGGTCGAATATGGGATGTTTGGGATATTTTGAAAACTGCAGGGTTGGTTTGGGCAAAATGTGTCCCATCGCTTCTCTCAGTAATTGGCATATTTTCTGTATAAAGTCGTAATTTCAAACGGCGAATACGTGCAGAGAGCCAGAATTTGCCTCCAAAATATGGCTAAAGCGTCGAATTTCGGATGTTTGGGATGTTTTAAAAATTGCAGGGAGGGTTTGGGCAAAATGTGGTCCATCGCTGCTCTCAGTAATTGTCATATTTTCTGTTTAAATAGTCGTAATTTCAATCTGCGAATACGTGCAGAGAGCCAGAATTTGGGTCCAAAATATGGCTCAAGGGTCGAATTTGAGATGTTTGGGATACTTTGAAAACTAAGGAAGGGTTCAGCAAATTGTGACTCATCGCTACTCTCAGTAATTGGCATATTTTCGGTATAAAAAGTCGTTATTTGAAACTGCGAATACGTGCAGAGAGCCAGAATTTGCCTCAAAAATTTGGCTCAAGGGTCGAATTCGGGATGTTTGGGATGTTTTGAAAACTGCTGGAAGGGTTTGGGCAAAATGTGATCCATCGCCGTTTTCAGTAATTGGCATATTTTCGGTATAAAAATCGTAATTTTAAAGGGCGAATACGTGCAGAGAGCAAGAATTTGGCTCCGAAATATGGCTCAAGCGTAGAATTTTGGATGTTTGGGATATTTTGAAAACTGCAGAGAGGGTTTGGGCAAAATGTGATCCATCGCCGCTTTCAGTAATTGGCACATTTTCGATAAAAAAAAATCGTAATTTCAATCTGCAAATAAGTGAAGAGAGCCAGAATTTGCCTCAAAAATATGGCTCAAGGGTCGAATTTGGGATGTTTGGGATATTTTGAAAACTACATGGTTGGTTTCGGCAAAATGTGACCCATCGCTGCTCTCAGTAATGGGCATATTATTGGTATAAAGTCGTAATTTGAAACTGCGAATACCTGCAGAGAGCCAGAATTTGCCTCCAAAATATGGCTAAAGCGTCGAACTTCAGATGTTTGGGATGTTTTAAAAACAGCAGGGAGGGTTTGGGCAAAATGTGGTCCATCGCCGATTTCAGTAATTGTCATATTTTCTATATAAATATTCGTAATTTCAATCTGCGAGTAAGTGCAGAGAGAGAGAATTTGGATCCAAAATATGGCCCAAGGGTCGAATTTGAGATGTTTGGGATATTTTGAAAACTGTAAGGGAAGGTTCAGCAAATTGTGACCCATCGCCACTCAATAATTGGCATATTTTCGGTATAAAAATTCGTAATTTGAAACTGCAAATACGCGCACAGAGCCAGAATTTGGTTCCAAAATATGGCTCAAGCGTCGAATTTGGAATGTTTGGGATTTTTTGAAAACTGCTGGGTGAGACTGGTCAAAATGTGACCTATCGCTGCTTTCAGTAATTGGCATATTTTCGGTATAAAATGTCGTAATTTCAAACAACGAATACGTGCAGAGAGCCAGAATTTGGCGCCGAAATATGGCTCAAGCGTCGAATTTGGGATGTTTGGGATATTTTGAAAACTGCAGAGAGGGTTTGGGCAAAATGTGATCCATCGCCGCTTTCAGTAATTGGCATATTTTCGGTATAAAAAATCGAAATTTCAAACTGCGAATACGTGCAGGGAGCTAGAATTTGCCTAAAAAATATGGCTCAAGGGTCGAATTCGGGATGTTTGGGATATTTTGAAAACTGCAGGGTTGGTTTGGGCAAAATGTGTCCCATCGCTGCTCTCAGTAATTGGCATATTTTCGGTATAAAAAATCGAAATTTCAAACTGCGAATACGTGCAGGGAGCTAGAATTTGCCTAAAAAATATGGCTCAAGGGTCGAATTCGGGATGTTTGGGATATTTTGAAAACTGCAGGGTTGGTTTGGGCAAAATGTGTCCCATCGCTGCTCTCAGTAATTGGCATATTTTCGGTATAAAAAATCGAAATTTCAAACTGCGAATACGTGCAGGGAGCTAGAATTTGCCTAAAAAATATGGCTCAAGGGTCGAATTCGGGATGTTTGGGATATTTTGAAAACTGCAGGGTTGGTTTGGGCAAAATGTGTCCCATCGCTGCTCTCAGTAATTGGCATATTTTCGGTATAAAGTCGTAATTTCAAACGGCGAATACGTGCAGAGAGCCAGAATTTGCCTCCAAAATATGGCTAAAGCGTGGAATTTCGGGTGTTTGGGATGTTTTAAAAATTGCAGGGAGGGATTGGGCAAAATGTGGTCCATCGCCGATTTCAGTAATTGTCATATTTTCCATATAAAAAGTCATAATTTCAAACTGCGAATACGTGAAGAGAGCCAGAATTTGGCTCCAAAATATGGCTCAAGGGTCGAATTTGAGATGTTTGGGATATTTTGAAAACTAAGGAAGGGTTCAGCAAATTGTGACTCATCGCCATTCTCAGTAATTGGCATATTTTCGGTATAAAAAGTCGTTATTTGAAACTGCGAATACGTGCAGAGAGCCAGAATTTGGTTCCAAAATATGGCTCAAGCGTCGAATTTGGAGTGTTTTGGATTTTTTGAAAACTGCAGGGTGAGACTGGTCAAAATGTTACCTATCGCTGCTCTCAGTAATTGGCATATTTTCGTTATAAAAAGTCGTAATTTCAAACTGCGAATATGTGAAGAGCTCCAGAATTTGGTTCCAAAATATGGTTCAAACATCGAATTTGGGATGTTGGGGATATTTTGAAAACTGCAGGGTGGGTTTGGGCAAAATGTGACCCATCGCAGCTCTCAGTAATTGGCATATTTCGGTATAAAAATTCGTAATTTCAAACAGCGAATACGTGCAGAGAGCCAGAATTTGCCTCAAAAATATGGCTTAAGGGTCGAATTTGGGATGTTTGGAATATTTTGAAAACTACAGGGTGGGTTAGGACAAAGTGTGACGCATCGCTGCTCTCAGTAATTAGCATATTTTCGGTATAGAAATTCGTAATTTCAAACAGCGAATACGTGCAGAGAGCCAGAATTTGCCTCCAAAATATGGCTAAAGCGTCGAACTTCGGATGTTTGGGATGTTTTGAAACTGCAGGGAGGGTTTGGGCAAAATGTGGTCCATCGCTGCTTTGAGTAATTGTCATATTTTCTGTATAAATAGTCGTAATTTCAATCTACGAATACGTGCAGATAGCCAGAATTTGCGTCGAAAATTTGGCTCAAGGGTCAAATTTGAGATGTTTGGGATATTTTAAAAACTGTAAGGGTTGGTTCAGCAAATTGTGACCCATCGCTACTCTCAGTAATTGGCATATTTTCGGTATAAAAATTCGTTATTTGAAACTGCGAATACGTGCACAGAGCCAGAAATTGGTTCCAAAATATGGTTCAAGCATCGAATTTGGAGTGTTTGTGATTGTTTGAAAACTGCAGGGTGAGACTGGTCAAAATGTGACCTATCGCTGCTCTCAGTAATTGGCATATTTTCGGTATAAAAATTCATAATATCAAACGGCGATTACATGCAGAGAGCCAGAATTTGCCTCCAAAATATGGCTCAAGCTTCGAATTTGGGATGTTTGGGATATTTTAAGAACTGCAGGGAGGGTTTGGGCAAAATGTGGTCCATCGACGCTTTCAGTAATGGGCATATTTTCTGTATAAAATATCGTAATTTCAAACTGCGAATACGTGCAGAGAACCAGAATTTGCCTCAAAAATATGGCTCAAGAATCGACTTTGGGATGTTTGGGATATTTTGAAAACAGCAGAGTGGGTTTTAGCAAAATGTGACCCATCGCTGCTCTCAGTAATTAGCATATTTTTGGTATAAAAATTCGTAATTTCAAACGGCGAATACGTGCAGAGAGCCAAAATTTGCCTCAAAAATATGGCTCAAGGGTCGAATTTGGGATGTGTGGGATATTTTGAAAACTGCCAGGTGGGTTTGGGCAAAATGTGACCCATCGCTGCTTTCAGTAATTGGCATATTTTCGGTATAAAGTCGTAATTTCAAAAGGTGAATACGTGCAGAGAGGCAGATTTTGCCTCCAAAATATGGCTAAAGCGACGAGTTTGGGATGTTTATAAAACTGCCGGAAGGGTTTGGGCAAAATGTTGTCCATCACCGCTTTCAGTAATTGGCATATTTTCTGTATAAATAGTCGTAATTTCAATCTGCGAATACGTGCAGAGAGCCAGAATTTGGGTCCAAAATATGGCTCAAGGGTCGAATTTGAGATGTTTGGGATATTTTGAAAACTGCAAGGGGGTTTCAGCAAATTGTGACCCATTGCCACCATCAGTAATTGGCATATTTTCGGTATAAAAAGTCGTAATTTGAAACTGCGAATACGTGCACAGAGCCAGAATTTGGCTCCAAAATATGGATCAAGCGTCGAATTTGGAGTGTTTGGGATATTTTGAAAACTTCAAAGAGGGATTGGGAAAAATGTGGTCCATCGCCGCTTTCAGTAATTGGCATATTTTCTGTATAAAAAGTCGTAATATCAATCTGGGAATACGTGCTGAGAGCCAGAATTTGGGTCCAAAATATGGCTCAAGGGTCGAATTTGGGATAGTTTTGATATTTTGAAAACTTCAGTGGAGTTTGGGCAAAATGTGACCCATCGCCGCTCTCAGTAATTGGCATATTTTTGGTATAAAAAGTCGTAATTTCAAACTGCGAATACGTGAAGAGCGCCAGAATTTGGCTCCAAAATATGGCTCAAACATCGAATTTGGGTTGTTTGGGATATTTGAAAACTGCCAGGAGGGTTTGGGCAAAATGTGATCCATCGCCGCTTTCTGTAATTGGCATATTTTCGGTATAAAAAATCGTAAATTCAAACGGCGAATACGTGCAGAGAGCCAGAATTTGCCTCAAAAATATGGCTCAAGGGTCGAATTTGGGATGTTTTGGATATTTTGAAAATTGCAGAGTGGGTTTGGGCAAAATGTGACCCATCGCTGCTCTCAGTAATTGGTATATTTTGGTATAAAAATTCGTAATTTCAAACAGCGAATACGTGCAGAGCGCCAGAATTTGCCTCCAAAATATGGCTAAAGCGTCGAATTTCGGATGTTTGGGATGTATTAAAACTGCAGGGAGGGTTTGGGCAAAATGTGGTCCATCGCCGCTTTCAGTAATTGTCATATTTTCTGTATAAATAGTCGTAATTTCAATCTGCGAATACGTGCTGAGAGCCAGAATTTGGGTCCAAAATTTGGCTCAAGGGTCAAATTTGAGATGTTTGGGATATTTTGAAAACTGTAAGGGTTGGTTCAGCAAATTATGACCCATCGCTACTCTCAGTAATTGGCATATTTTCGGTATAAAAAGTCGTAATATGAAACTGCGAATACGTGCACAGAGCCTGAAATTGGTTCCAAAGTATGGCTCAAGCGTCGAATTTGGAGTGTTTGTGATTTTTTGAAAACTGCAGGGTGAGACTGGTCAAAATGTGACCTATCGCTGCTCTCGGTAATTGGCATATTTTCGGTATAAAAATTCGTAATTTCAAACGGCGATTACATGCAGAGAGCCAGAATTTGCCTCCAAAATATGGTTCAAGCTTCGAATTTGGGATGTTTGAGATATTTTAAAAACTGCAGGGAGGGTTTGGGCAAAATGTGGTCCATCGCCCCTTTCAGTAATTGGCATATTTTCGGTATAAAAAGTTGTAATTTTAAAAGGCGAATACGTGCAGAGAGCCAGAATTTGGCTCCGAAATATGGCTCAAGCGCCAAATTTGGCATGTGTGGGATATTTTGAAAACTGCAGGGTGGGTTTGGGCAAAATGTGACCCATCGCTGCTCTCAGTAATTGGCATATTTTCGGTATAAAGTCGTAATTTCAATCTGCGAATACGTGCAGAGAGCCAGAATTTGGGTCCAAAATATGGCTCAAGGTTCGAATTTGAGATGTTTGGGATATTTTGAAAAATGCAAGGGGAGTTTCAGCAAATTGTGACCCATTGCCACCCTCAGTAATTGGCATATTTTCAGTATAAAAAGTCGTAATTTGAAACTGCGAATACGTGCACAGAGCCAGAATTTAGCTCCAAAATATGGCTCAAGCGTCGAATTTGCAGGGTTTGGGATATTTTGAAAACTTCAGGGTGAGACTGATCAAAATGTGACCTAACGCCGCTTTCAGTAATTGGCATTATTTCGGTATAAAAAATCGTATATTCAAATTGCGAATACGTGCAGAGAGCTAGAATTTGCCTCAAGAATATGGCTCAAGGGTCGAATTTGGGATTTTTGGGATATTTTGAAAACTGCAGGGAGGGACTGGGCAAAATGTGGTCCATCGCCGCTATCAGTAATTGGCATATTTTCTGTATAAAAAGTCGTAATATCAATCTGCGAATGCGTGCAGAGAGCCAGAATTTGGGTCCAAAATATGGCTCAAGGGGCGAATTTGGGATGCTTTTGATATTTTGAAAACGTCTGAGGGGTTTGGCCAAAATGTGACCAATCGCCGCTCTCAGTAATTATCATATTTTCGGTATAAAAAGTCGTAATATCAAACTGCGAATACGTGAAGAGCGACAGAATTTGGCTCCAAAGTATGGCTCAAACATCGAATTTGGGATGTGTGGGATATTTTGAAAACTGCTGGGAGGGTTTGGGCAAAATTTGATCCATCGTCGCTTTCTGTAATTGGCATATTTTCGGTATAAAAAATAATAATTTCAAACTGCGAATACGTACAAAGAGCCAGAATTTGCCTCAAAAATATGGTTCAAGGGTCGAATTTTGGATGTTTTGGATATTTTGAAAACTGCAGGGTGGGTTTGGGCAAAATGTGACCCATCGCTGCTCTCAGTAATTGGCATATTTTGGTATAAAAATTCGTAATTTCAAACTGCGAATACGTGCAGAGCCAGAATTTGCCTCAAAAATATGGCTCAAGCTTCAAATTTGGGATGTTTGGGATATTTTAAAAACTGCAGGGAGGGGTTGGGCAAAATGTGGTCCATCGCTGCTTTCAGTAATTGGCATATTTTCTGTATAAAAAGTTGTAATTTGAATCTGCGAATACGTGCAGAGAGCCAGAATTTGGGTCCAAAATATGGCTCAAGGGGCGAATTTGGGATGTTTGGGATATTTTGAAAACTTCAGAGGGATTTGGGCAAAATGTGACTAATCGGTGCTCTCAGTAATTGGCATATTTTCGGTACAAAAAATCGTAATTTCAAACGGCGAATACGTGCAGAGAGCCAGAATTTGCCTAAAAAATTATTTTTCAAGGGTCAAATTTGGGATGTTTGGGATGTTTTGAAAACTGCTGGGAGGGTTTGGGCAAAATGTGGTCCATCGCCGCTTTCAGTAATTGGCGTATTTTCTGTGTAAAAATTCGTAATTTTAATCTGCGAATACGTGCAGAGAGCTAGAATTTGGGTTCAAAATATGGCTCAAGGGGCGATTTTGGGATGTTTGGAATATTTTGAAAGTTTCAGAGGGGATTGGGCAAAATGTGACCCATCGCCGCTCTCAGTAATTGGCATATTTTCGGTATAAAAAGTCGTTTTTTCAAACTGCGAATACGTGAAGAGAGCCAGAATTTGGCTCAAAAACATGGCTCAAATATCGAATTTGGGATGTTTGGGATATTTTGAAAACTGCTGGGAGGGTTTGGGCAAAATGTGACCCATCGCTGCTCTCAGTAATTGGCATATTTTCGGTATAAAAATTCATAATTTCAAACGGCGAATACGTGCAGAGAGAGAGAATTTGCCTTAAAAATATGGGTCAAGGGTCGAATTTGGGATGTTTGGGATGTTTTGAAAACTGCTGGGAGGGTTTGGGCAAAATGTGATCCATCGCCGATTTCAGTAATTGGCATATTTTCGGTATAAAAAGTCGTAATTTGAAACTGCGAATACGTGCACAGAGCCAGAATTTGGCTCCAAAATATGGCTTTAGCGTCAAATTTGGAGTGTTTGGGATTTTTTGAAAATTGCTGGATGAGACTGGCCAAAATGTGACCTATTGCTGTATATTAGTAATTGGCATATTTTCGGTAAAAAAAATCGTAATATCAAACGGCGATTACATGCAGAGAGCCAGAATTTGCCTTCAAAATATGGCTCAAGCTTCGAATTTGGGATGTTTGGGTTATTTCAAAAACTGCAGGGAGGGTTTGGGCAAAATGTAATCCATCGCCGCTTTCAGTAATTGGCATATTTTCGGCATAAAAAGTTGTATTTTCAAACGGCGAATACGTTTAAAGAGCCAAAATGTGCCTCCAAAATATGGCTCAAGCTTCGAATTTGGAATATTTGGGATATTTTAAAAACTGCAGGGTTGGTTTTAGCAAAATGTGACCCACCGCTGCTCTCAGTAATTGGCATATTTTCGGTATAAAAATTCGTAATTTCAAACGGCGAATACGTTCAGAGAGCCAGAATTTGCCTCAAAAATTTGGCTCAAGGGTCGAATTTGGGATGTTTGGGATGTTTTGAAAACTGCTGGGAGGGTTTGGGCAAAATGTGGTCCAACGCCGATTTCAGTAATTGGCATATTTTCTGTATAAAAAGTCGTAATTTTCATTTGCGAATACGTGCAGAGAGCCAGAATTTGGGTCCAAAATATGGCTCAAGAGTCGAATTTGGGATGTTTGGGATATTTTGAAAACTGCAGGGTTGGTTTTAGCAAAATGTGACCCACCGCTGCTCTCAGTAATTGGCATATTTTCGGTATAAAAATTCGTAATTTCAAACGGCGAATACGTGCAGAGAGCCAGAATTTGCCTCAAAAATTTGGGTCAAGGGTCGAATTTGGGATGTTTGGGATGTTTTGAAAACTGCTGGGAGGGTTTGGGCAAATTGTGATCCATCGCCGCTTTCAGTAATTGGCATATTTTCGGTATAAAAAGTTGTAATTTTAAATAGCGAATACGTGTACAGAGCCAGAATTTGGCTATGAAATATGGCTCAAGCGTCGAAATTGGGATGTTTGGGATGTTTCAAAAACTGCAGGGTGGGTTTGGGCAAAATGTGAAGCATCGCTGCTCTCAGTAATTGGCATATTTTCGGTATAAAGTCGTAATTTTAAAAGGAGAATACGTGCAGAGAGCCAGAATTTGCCTCCAAAATATGGCTAAAACGTCGAATTTGGGATGTTTGGGATTTTTAAAAAACTGCAGGGAGGGTTTGGGCAAAATGTGGTCCATCACCGCTTTCAGTAATTGGCATATTTTCTGTATAAATAATCGTAATTTCAATCTGCGAATACGTGCAGAGAGCCAGAATTTTGGTCCAAAATATGGCTCAAGGGTCGAATTTGAGATGTTTGGGATATTTTGAAAACTGCAGGGAGGGATGGGGCAAAATGTGGTCCATCGCCGCTTTCAGTAATTGGCATATTTTCTGTATAAAAAGTCGTAATATCAATCTGCGAATACGTGCAGAGAGCCAGAATTTGGGTCCAAAATATGGCTCAAGGGGCGAATTTGGGATTTTTGGGATATTTTGAAAACTTCAGTAGGGTTTGGATAAAATGTGACCCATCGCCGCTCTCAGGAATTAACATATTTTCGGTAAAAAAAGTCGTAATTTAGAACTGCGAATACGTGAAGAGAGCCAGAATTTGGCTCCAAAATATGGCTCAAACATCGAATTTGGGATGTTTGGGATATTTCGAAAACTGCTGGGAGGGTTCAGGCAAAATGTGATCCATCGCCGCTTTCAGTAATTGGCATATTTTCGGTATAAAATGTCGTAATTTCAAACGGCGAATACGTGCAGAGAGCTAGAATTTGGCGCCGAAATATGGCTCAAGCGTCGAATTTGGGATGTTTGTGATATTTTGAAAAGTGCAGAGAGGGTTTGGGCAAAATGTGATCCATCGGAGCTTTCAGTAATTGGCATATTTTCGGTATAAAAATCGAAATTTCAAACTGCGAATACGTGCAGGGAGCCAGAATTTGCCTAAAAAATATGGCTCAAGGGTCGAATTTGGGATGTTTGGGATATTTTGAAAACTGCAGGGTTGGTTTGGGCAAAATGTGTCCCATCGCTGCTTTCAGTAATTGGCATATTTTCGGTATAAAGTCGTAATTTCAAACGGCGAATACGTGCAGAGAGAAAAATTTGCCTCCAAAATATGGCTAAAGCGTGGAATTTCGGATGTTTGGGATGTTTTAAAAATTGAAGGGAGGGTTTGGGCAAAATGTTTTCCATCGCTGCTTTCAGTAGATGTCATATTTTCTGTATAAAAAGTCGTAATTTCAAACTGCGAATACGTGAAGAGAGCCAGAATTTGGCTCCAAAATATGTCTCAAGGGTCGAATTTGGGATGTTTGGAATATTTTGAAAACTGCAGGGTGTGTTTGGGGAAAACGTAACCCATCGGTGCTCTCAGTAATTGGCATATTTTCGGTATAAAAATTCGTAAATTCGAACGGCGAATACGTGCAGAGAGCCAGAATTTGGCGCCGAAATATGGCTCAAGCGTCGAATTTGGGATGTTTGGGATATTTTGAAAACTGCAGAGAGGGTTTGGGCAAAGTGTGAACCATCGCCGTTTACAGTAATTGGCATATTTTCGGTATAAAATTCGTAATTTCAAACTGCGAATACGTGCAGGGAGCCAGAATTTGCCTAAAAAATAAGGCTAAAGCGTCGAATTTCGGATGTTTGTGATGTTTTAAAAATTGCAGGGAGGGTTTGGGCAAAATGTGGTCCATCGCTGCTCTCAGTAATTTTCATATTTTCTGTATAAATAGTCGTAATTTCAATCTGCGAATACGTGCAGAGAGCCAGAATTTGGGTCCAAAATATGGCTCAAGGGTCGAATCTGAGATGTTTGGGATATTTTGAAAACTGTAAGGGAGGGTTCAGCAAATTGTGACCCATCGCTATTCTCAGTAATTGGCATATTTTCTGTATAAAAATTCGTTATTTGAAACTGCGAATACGTGCACAGCGCCAGAATTTGGTTCCAAAATATAGCTCAAGCGTCGAATTTGGAGTGTTTTGGATTTTTTGAAAACTGCAGGGTGAGACTGGACAAAATGTGACCTATCGCTGCTCTCAGTAATTGCCATATTTTCGGTATAAAAATTCGTAATTTCAAACTGCGATTATATGCAGAGAGCCAGAATTTGCCTCCGAAATATGGCTAAAGCGTGGAATTTCGGATGTTTGGGATGTTTTAAAAATTGAAGGGAGGGTTTGGGCAAAATGTTTTCCATCGCTGCTTTCAGTAGATGTCATATTTTCTGAATAAAAAGTCGTAATTTCAAACTGCGAATACGTGAAGAGAGCCAGAATTTGGCTCCAAAATATGGCTCAAGGGTCGAATTTGGGATGTTTGGAATATTTTGAAAACTGCAGGGTGTGTTTGGGGAAAACGTAACCCATCGGTGCTCTCAGTAATTGGCATATTTTCGGTATAAAAATTCGTAAATTCGAACGGCGAATACGTGCAGAGAGCCAGAATTTCGCGCCGAAATATGGCTCAAGCGTCGAATTTGGGATGTTTGGGATATTTTGAAAACTGCAGAGAGGGTTTGGGCAAAGTGTGAACCATCGCCGTTTACAGTAATTGGCATATTTTCGGTATAAAATTCGTAATTTAAAACTGCGAATACGTGCAGGGAGCCAGAATTTGCCTAAAAAATAAGGCTAAAGCGTCGAATTTCGGATGTTTGAGATGTTTTAAAAATTGCAGGGAGGGTTTGGGCAAAATGTGGTCCATCGCTGCTCTCAGTAATTTTCATATTTTCTGTATAAATAGTCGTAATTTCAATCTGCGAATACGTGCAGAGAGCCAGAATTTGGGTCCAAAATATGGCTCAAGGGTCGAATCTGAGATGTTTGGGATATTTTGAAAACTGTGAGGGAGGGTTCAGCAAATTGTGACCCATCGCTATTCTCAGTAATTGGCATATTTTCTGTATAAAAATTCGTTATTTGAAACTGCGAATACGTGCAAAGCGCCAGAATTTGGTTCCAAAATATGGCTCAAGCGTCGAATTTGGAGTGTTTTGGATTTTTTGAAAACTGCAGGGTGAGACTGGACAAAATGTGACCTATCGCTGCTCTCAGTAATTGCAATATTTTCGGTATAAAAATTCGTAATTTCAAACTGCGATTATATGCAGAGAGCCAGAATTTGCCTCCGAAATATGGCTCAAGCTTCGAATTTGGGATGTTTGGGATATTTTAAAATCTGCAGGGAGGGTTTGGGCAAAATGTCGTCCATCGCCGCTTTCAGTAATTGGCATATTTTTTTTTTTATAAGTCGTAATTTCAATCTGCGAATACGTGCAGAGAGCTAGAATTTGGGTCCAAAAAATGGCTCAAGGGGCGAATTTTGGATGTTTGAGATATTTTGAAAACTTCAGAGGGGCTTAGGCAAAATGTGACCCATCGCCGCTCTCAGTAATTGGCATATTTTCGGTATAAAAAGTCGTAATTTTAATCTGCGAATACGTGAAGAGAGCCAGAATTTGGCTCCAAAATATGGCTCAAGCTTCGAATTTGGGATGTTTGGGATATTTTAAAAACTGCAGGGAGGGTTTGGGCAAATGTGGTCCATCGCCGCTTTCAGTAATTGGCATATTTTCTGTATAAAAAGTCGTAATTTCAAACTGCGAATACGTGAAGAGAGCCAGAATTTTGCTCCAAAATATGGCTCAGGTGTCGAATTTGGGATGTTTGGGATATTTTGAATACTGCAGAGAGGGTTTGGGCAAAATGTGATCCTTCGCTGCTTTCAGTAATTGGAATATTTTCGGTATAAAAAATGGCAATTTCAAATTGCGAATACGTGCAGAGAGCCAGAATTTGCCTCAAAAATATGGCTCAAGGGTCGAATTTGGGATGTTTGGGATATTTAAAAACTGCAGGGTGGGTTTGGGCAAAATGTGATCCATCGCCGCTTTCAGTAATTGGCATATTTTCGGTATAAAATGTCGTAATTTCAAACGGCGAATACGTAGAGAGAGCCAGAATTTGGCTCCAAAATATGGCTCAAACATCGAATTTGGGATGATTGGGATATTTTAAAAACTGCTGGGAGGGTTTGGGCAAAATGTGATCCATCGCCGCTTTCAGTAATTGGCATATTTTCGGTATAAAATGTCGTAATTTCAAACGGCGAATACGTGCAGAGAGCCAGAATTTGGCGCCGAAATATGGCTCAAGCGTCGAATTTGGGATGTTTGATTTATTTTGAAAACTGCAGAGAGGGTTTGAGCAAAATGTGATCCATCGCCGCTTTCAGTAATTGGTATATTTTCGGTATAAAAAATCGTAATTTCAAACTGCGAATACGTGCAGGGAGCCAGAATTTGCCTAAAAAATATGGCTCAAGGGTCGAATTTGGGATGTTTGGGATATTTTGAAAACTGCAGGGTTGGTTTGGGCAAAATGTGTCCCATCGCTGCTCTCAGTAATTGGCATATTTTCGGTATAAAGTCGTGATTTCAAACGGCGAATACGTAGAGAGAGCCAGAATTTGCATCCAAAATATGGCTCAAGGGTCGAATTTGAGATGTTTGGGATATTTTGAAAACTGTAAGGGAGGGTTCAGCAAATTGTGACCCATCGCAACTCTCCGTAATTGGCATATTTTTGGGGTAAAATGTAGTTATTTGAAACTGCGAATACGTGCACAAAGCCTGAATTTGGTTCCAAAATATGGCTCAAGCGTCGAATTTGGAGTGTTTGTGATTTTTTGAAAACTGCAGGGTGAGACTGTTCAAAATGTGACCTATCGCTGCTCTCAGTAATTGGCATATTTTCGGTATAAAAATTCGTAATATCAAACGGCGATTACATGCAGAGAGCCAGAATTTGCCTCCAAAATATGACTCATGCTTAGAATTTGGGATGTTTGGGATATTTTAAAAACTGCAGGGAAGGTTTGGACAAAATGTGGTCCATCGCCGCTTTCAGTAATTGGCATATTTTCGGTATAAAAAATCGTAATTTCAAACTGCGAATACGTGCACAGAGCCAGAATTTGCCTCAAAAATATGGCTCAAGTGTCGAATTTGGGATGTTTGGGATATTTTGAAAACTGCAGGGTGGGTTTGAGCAAAATGTGACCTATCGCTGCTCTCAGTAATTGGCATATTTCTGTATAAAAATTCGTAATTTCAAACGGCGAATATGTGCAGAGAGCAGAATTTGCCTCAAAAATATGGCTTAAGGGTCGAATTTGGGATGTTTGAGATACTTTGAAAACTACAGGGTGGGTTTGGGCAAAATGTGACGCATCGCTGATCTCAGTAATTGGCATATTTTCGGTATAAAAAGACGTAATTTCAAACGGCGAATACGTGCAGAGAGCCAAAATTTGCCTCAAAAGTCGAATTTGGGATGTTTGGGATATTTTGAAAACTGCAGGGTAGGTTTTATCAAAATATGACCCATCGCTGCTCATAGTAATTAGCATATTTTCGGTATAAAAATTCGTAATTTCAAACGGCGAAAACGTGCAGAGAGCCAGAATTTGCCTCAAAAATATGGCTAAAGGGTCGAATTTTGGATGTTTGGGATGTTTTGAAAACTGCTGGGAGAATTTGGGCAAAATGTGATCCATCGCCGCTTTCAGTAATTGCCATATTTTCGGTATAAAAAGTTGTAACTTTAAATAGCGAATACGTGCAGAGAGCCAGAATTTGGATCTAAAATATGGCTCAAGCGTCGAATTTGGGATGTGTGGGATATTTTGAAAACTGCAGGGTGGGTTTGAACAAAATGTGACCCATCGCTGCTCTTAGTAATTGGCATATTTTCGGTATAAAAACTCGTAATTTCAAACGGCGAATACGTGCAGAGAGCCAGAATTTGCCTCCAAAATATGGCTAAAGCGTCGAATTTGGAGTGTTTGTGATTTTTTGAAAACTGCAGGGTGAGACTGTTCAAAATGTGACCTATCGCTGCTCTCAGTAATTGGCATATTTTCGGTATAAAAATTCGTAATTTCAAACGGCGATTACGTGCAGAGAGCCAGAATTTGCCTCCAAAATATGGCTCAAGCTTCGAATTTGGGATGTTTGGGATATTTTAAAAACTGCAGGGGGAGTGCTTGGGCAAAATGTGGTCCATCGCCGCTTTCAGTAATAGGCATATTTTCTGTATAAAAAATCGTAATTTCAAACTGCGAATACGTGCAGAGAGAGAGAATTTGCCTCAAAAATATGGCTCAAAGGTCGAATTTGCGATGTTTGGGATCTTTTGAAAACTGCTGGGAGGGTTTGGCAAAATTTGATCCATCGCCGCTTTCAGTAATTGGCATATTTTCGGTATAAAAAATCGTAATTTCAAACTGCGAATACGTGCAAGGAGCCAGAATTTGGTTCCAAAATATGGCTCAAACATCGAATTTGGGATGTTTGGGATATTTTGAAAACTGTTGGGAGGGTTTGGCAAAATGTGATCCATCGCCGCTTTCAGTAATTGGCCTATTTTCGGTAAAAAAAAAGTCGTAACTTTAAACGGCGAATACGTGCAGAGAGCCAGAATTTGGCTCCGAAATATAGCTCAAGCGTCAAATTTGGGATGTTTGGGATATTTTGAAAACTGCAGGGTGGGTTTGGGCAAAATGTGAATCATCGCTGCTCTCAGTAATTGGTATATTTTCGGTATTAATTCGTAATTTCAAAAAGCGAATACGTGCAGAGAGCAAGAATTTGCCTCCGAAATATGGCTAAAGGGTCGAATTTCGGATGTTTGGGATGTTTTAAAAACTGCAGGGAAGGTTTGGGCAAAATGTGGTTCATCGCCGCTTTCAGTAATTGGCATATTTTCGGTATAAAAAATCGTAATATGAAACTGCGAATACGTGCAGAGAGCCAGAATTTGCCTCAAAAATATGGCTCATGGGTCGAAATTGGGATGTTTGGGATATATTGAAAACTGCAGGGAGGGATTGGGCAAAATGTGGTTCATCGCCGCTTTCAGTAATTGGCATATTTTCTGTATAAAAAGTCGTAATATCAATCTGCGAATACGTGCAGAGAGCCAGAATTTGGGTCCAAAATATGGCTCAAGGGATGAATTTGGGATGTTTGGGATATTTTGAAAACTTCAGTGGGGTTTGGGCAAAATGTGACCCATCGCTTCTTTCAGTAATTGGCATATTTTCGGTATAAAAAGTCGTATTTTCAAACAGCGAATACGTGCAGAGAGCCACAATTTGCCTCAAAAATATGGTTCAAGAGTCTAATTTCGGATGTTTGGGGTGTTTTAAAAAATGCAGTGAGGGTTTGGGCAAAATGTGGTCCATCGCCGCTTTCAGTAATTGTCATATTTTCTGTATAAATAGTCGTAATATTAATCTGCGAATACGTGCATAGAGCCAGAATTTGGGTCCAAAATATGGCTCAAGGATCTAATTTGAGATGTTATGGATATTTTGAAAACTGTAAGGGTTGGTTCAGCAAATTGTGACCCATCGCTACTCTCAGTAATTGGCATATTTTCGGTATAAAAAGTCGTAATTTGAAACTGCGAATACGTGCACAGAGCCAGAATTTGGTTCCAAAATATGGCTCAAGCGTCGAATTTGGAGTGTTTGGGATTTTTTGAAACTGCTGGGAGGGTTTAGGCAAAATGTGATCTATCGCCGCTTTCAGTAATTGGCATATTTTCGGCATAAAAAGTCGTAGTTTCAAACGCCGAATACGTGCAGAGAGCCACAATTTGCCTCAAAAATATGGCTCAAGAGTCGAATTTCGGATGTTTGGGATGTTTTAAAAACTGCAGGGAGGGTTTGGGCAAAATGTGGTCCATCGCCGCTTTCAGTAATTGTCATATTTTCTGTATAAATAGTCGTAATTTTAATCTGCGAATACGTGCAGAGAGCCAGAATTTGGGTCCAAAATATGGCTCAAGGGTCTAATTTGAGATGTTTTGGATATTTTGAAAACTGTAAGGGTTGGTTCAGCAAATTGTGATCCATCGCTAATCTCAGTAATTGGCATATTTTCGGTATAAAAAGTCGTAATTTGAAACTCCGAATACGTGCACAGAGCCAGAATTTGGTTCCAAAATATGGCTCAAGCGTCAAATTTGGAGTGTTTGGGATTTTTTGAAAACTGCAGGGTGAGACTGGTCAAAATGTGACCTATCGCTGCTCTCAGTAGTAATTGGCATATTTTCGGTATAAAAATTCGTAATTTCATAGGGCGATTACATGCAGAGAGCCAGAATTTGCCTCCAAAATATGGCTAATGCGTCGAATTTCAGATGTTTGGGATGTTTTAAAAACTGCAGGGAGGGTTTGGGAAAAATGTGGTCCATCGCTGCTTTCAGTAATTGTCATATTTTCTGTATAAATATTCGTAATTTCAATCTGCGAATACGTGCAGAGTGCCAGAATTTGGGTCCAAAATATGGCTCAAGGGTCAAATTTGAGATGTTTGTGATATTTTTAAAACTGTAAGTGTTGGTTTAGCAAATTGTGACCCATCGCCACTCTCAGTAATTGTCATATTTTCGGTATAAAAAGTCGTAATTTGAAACTGCGAATACGTTCACAGAGCCAGAATTTGGCTCCAAAATATTGCTCAAGCGTCGAAATTGGAGTGTTTGGGACATTTTAAAAACTTCAGGGTGAGACTAATCAAAATGTGACCTAACGCCGCTTTCAGTAATTGGCATATTTTCGGTATAAAAAATCGTAATATCAATCTGCGAATACGTGAAGAGAGCCAGAATTTGGTTCCAAAATATAGCTCAAGGGGCGAATTTGGGATGTTTGAGATATTTTGAAAACTTCAGTGGGGTTTGGGCAAAATGTGACCCATCGTAGCTCTCAGTAATTGGCATATTTTCGGTATAAAAAGTCGTAATTTCAAACTGCGAATAAGTGAAGAGAGCCAGAATTTGGCTCCAAAATATGGCTCAAACATCGAATTTGGAATGTTTGGGATATTTTGAAAACTGCTGGGAGGGTTTGGGAAAAATGTGATCCATCGCTGCTTTCAGTAATTGGCATATTTTCGGTATAAAATGTCGAAATTTCAAACGGCGAATACGTGCAGAGAGCCAGAATTTGACGCCGAAATATGACTCAAGCTTCGAATTTGGGATGTTTTGGATATTTTGAAAACTGCAAAGAGGGTTTGGGCAAAATGTGATATATCGCCGCTTTCAGTTATTTGCATATTTTCGGTATAAAAAATCGTAATTTCAAACTTCGAATACGTGCAGGGAGCCAGAATTTTCCTCAAACATATGGCTTAAGGGTCGAATTTCGGATGTTTAGGATGTTTTAAAAACTGCAGGGAGGGTTTGGGCAAAATGTGGTCCATCGCCGCTCTCAGTAATTGTCATATTTTCTGTATAAATAGTCGTAATTTCAATCTGCGAATACGTGCAGAGAGCCAGAATTTGCCTAAAAAATATGGCTCAAGAGTTGAATTTGGGATGTTTGGGATATTTTGAAAACTGTAGGGTGGGTTTTAGCAAAATGTGACCCATCGCTGCTCTCAGTAATTAACATATTTTCGTTATAAAAATTCGTAATTTCAAACGGCGAATACGTGCAGAGAGCCAGAATTTGCCTAAAAAATATGGCTCAAGGGTCGAATTTGGGATGTTTGGGATGTTTTGAAAACTGCTGGGAGGGTTTGGGCAAAATATGATCCATTGCCGCTTTCAGTAATTGGCATATTTTCGGTATAAAAAGTTGTAATTTTAAATAGCGAATACGTGCAGAGAGCCAGAATTTGGCTCCGAAATATGGCTCAAGCGTCCAATTTGGGATGTGTGCGATATTTTGAAAACTGCAGGGTGGGTTTGGGCAAAATGTGACCCATCGCTGCTCTCAGTAATTGTCATATTTTCACTATAAATTCGTAATTTCAAAAGGCGAATACGTGCAGAGAGCCAGATTTTGCCTCCAAAATATGGCTAAAGCGTCGAGTTTGGGATGTTTGGGATGTTTAAAAAACTGCAGGGAGGGTTTGGGCAAAATGTTGTCCATCACCGCTTTCAGTAATGGCATATTTTCTGTACAATTAGTCGTAATTTCAATCTGCGAATACGTGCAGAGAGCCAGAATTTGGGTCCAAAATATGGCTCAAAGGTCGAATTTGAGATGTTTGGGATATTTTGAAAACTGCAAGGGGGGTTTCAGCAAATTGTGACCCATCGCCACCGTCAGTAATTGGCATATTTTCGGTATAAAAAGTCGTAATTTGAAACTGCGAATACGTTCACAGAGCCAGAATTTGGCTGCAAAAAATATGGTTCAAGCGTCGAATTTGGAGTGTTTGGGATATTTTGAAAACTTCAGGGTGAGACTGGTCAAAATGTGACCTAACGCTGCTTTCAGTAATTGGCATATTTTCGGTATAAAAAATCGTAATTTCAAACTGCGAATACGTGCAGAGAGCCAGAATTGGCCTCAAAAATATGGCTGAAGGATCGAATTTGAGATGTTTGGGACATTTTAAAAACTTCAGGGTGAGACTAATCAAAATGTGACCTAACGCCGCTTTCAGTAATTGGCATATTTTCGGTATAAAAAATCGTAATTTCAAACTTCGAATACGTGCAGGGAGCCAGAATTTTCCTCAAACATATGGCTTAAGGGTCGAATTTCGGATGTTTAGGATGTTTTAAAAACTGCAGGGAGGGTTTGGGCAAAATGTGGTCCATCGCCGCTCTCAGTAATTGTCATATTTTCTGTATAAATAGTCGTAATTTCAATCTGCGAATACGTGCAGAGAGCCAGAATTTGGGTCCAAAATATGGCTCAAGCGTCGAATTTCGAGTGTTTGGGATTTTTGTAAACTGCAGGGTGAAACTGAACAAAATGTGACCTATCGCTGCACTGAGTAATTGGCATATTTTCGGTATAAAAATTCGTAATTTCAAATGGCGATTACATGCAGAGAGCCAGAATTTGACTCCAAAGTATGGCTCAAGCTTCGAATTTGGGATGTTTGGGATATTTTAAAAACTGCAGGGAGGGTTTGGCCAAAATGTGGTCTATCGCCGCTTTCAGTAATGGGCATATTTTCGGTATAAAAAAACGTAATTTCAAACAAGAATACGTGCAGAGAGCCAGAATTTGCCTCAAAAATATGGCTCAAGAGTTGAATTTGGGATGTTTGGGATATTTTGAAAACTGTAGGGTGGGTTTTAGCAAAATGTGACCCATCGCTGCTCTCATTAATTAACATATTTTCGTTATAAAAATTCGTAATTTCAAACGGCGAATACGTGCAGAGAGCCAGAATTTGCCTAAAAAATATGGCTCAAGGGTCGAATTTGGGATGTTTGGGATGTTTTGAAAACTGCTGGGAGGGTTTGGGCAAAATATGATCCATCGCCGCTTTCAGTAATTGGCATATTTTCGGTATAAAAAGTTGTAATTTTAAATAGCGAATACGTGCAGAGAGCCAGAATTTGGCTCCGAAATATGGCTCAAGCGTCCAATTTGGGATGTGTGGGATATTTTGAAAACTGCAGGGTGGGTTTGGGCAAAATGTGACCCATCGCTGCTCTCAGTAATTGTCATATTTTCAGTATAAATTCGTAATTTCAAAAGGCGAATACGTGCAGAGAGCCAGATTTTGCCTCCAAAATATGGCTAAAGCGTCGAGTTTGGGATGTTTGGGATGTTTAAAAAACTGCAGGGAGGGTTTGGGCAAAATGTTGTCCATCACCGCTTTCAGTAATGGCATATTTTCTGTACAATTAGTCGTAATTTCAATCTGCGAATACGTGCAGAGAGCCAGAATTTGGGTCCAAAATATGGCTCAAAGGTCGAATTTGAGATGTTTGGGATATTTTGAAAACTGCAAGGGGGGTTTCAGCAAATTGTGACCCATCGCCACCGTCAGTAATTGGCATATTTTCGGTATAAAAAGTCGTAATTTGAAACTGCGAATACGTTCACAGAGCCAGAATTTGGCTGCAAAAAATATGGTTCAAGCGTCGAATTTGGAGTGTTTGGGATATTTTGAAAACTTCAGGGTGAGACTGGTCAAAATGTGACCTAACGCTGCCTTCAGTAATTGGCATATTTTCGGTATAAAAAATCGTAATTTCAAACTGCGAATACGTGCAGAGAGCCAGAATTGGCCTCAAAAATATGGCTCAAGGATCGAATTTGAGATGTTTGGGATATTTTGAAAACTGCAGGGGGGGTTTCAGCAAATTGTGACCCATCGCCACCGTCAGTAATTGGCATATTTTCGGTATAAAAAGTCGTAATTTGAAACTGCAAATACTTGAACAGAGCCAGAATTTGATTCCAAAATATGGCTCAAGCGTCGAATTTGTAGTGTTTGGGATTTTTTGAGAACTGCAGGGTGAAACTGGTCAAAATGTGACCTATCGCTGCACTCAGTAATTTGCATATTTTCTGTATAAAAATTCGTAATTTCAAACGGCGATTACATGCAGAGAGCCGCAAATTGCCTCCAAAATATGGCTAAGCTTCAAATTTAAGATGTTTGGGATATTTTTAAAACTGCAGGGAAGGTTTTGGCAAAATGTGGTCCATCGCTGCTTTCAGTAATTGTCATATTTTCTGTATAAAAAGTCGTAATTTCAATCTGTGAATACGTGCAGAGAGCCAGAATTTGGGTCCAAAATATGGCTCAAGGGGCGAATTTGGGATGTTTGGGATATTTTGAAAACTTCAAAGGGGTTTACGCAAACTGTGACCTATCGCCGCTCTCAGTTATTGGCATATTTTCGGTATAAAAAGTTGTAATTTCAAACTGCGAGTACGTGCAGAGAGCCAGAATTTGCCTCAAAAATATGGCTCAAGTGTCGAATTTGAGATGTTTGGGATATTTTGAAAACTGCAGGATGGGTTTGGGCAAAATGTGACCCATCGCCACCGTCAGTAATTGGCATATTTTCGGTATAAAAAGTCGTAATTTGAAACTGCGAATACGTTCACAGAGCCAGAATTTGGCTGCAAAAAATATGGTTCAAGCGTAGAATTTGGAGTGTTTGGGATATTTTGAAAACTTCAGGGTGAGACTGGTAAAAATGTGACCTAACGCCGCTTTCAGTAATTGGCATATTTTCGGTATAAAAAAATCGTAATTTCAATCTGCGAATACGTGAAGAGATGTTTTTTGGGATGTTCAGAATTTTGGATGTTCAGAATTTTTGGGATGTTTTTTGGGATGTTCAGAATTTGGGATGTTCAGAATTTGGTTCCAAAATATAGCTCAAGGGGCGAATTTGGGATGTTTGGGATATTTTGAAAACTTCAGTGGGGTTTGGGCAAAATGTGACCCATCTTAGCTCTCAGTAATTGGCATATTTTCGGTATAAAAAGTCGTAATTTCAAACTGCGAATACGTGAAGAGAGCCAGAATTTGGCTCCAAAATATGGCTCAAACATCGAATTTGGAATGTTTGGGATATTTTGAAAACTGCTGGGAGGGTTTGGGCAAAATGTGATCCATCGCTGCTTTCAGTAATTTGCATATTTTAGGTATAAAAAGTCGAAATTTCAAACGGCGAATACGTGCAGAGAGCCAGAATTTGACGCCGAAATATGGCTCAAGCTTCGAATTTGGGATGTTTGGGATATTTTGAAAACTGCAAAGAGGGTTTGGGCAAAATGTGATCCATCGCCGCTTTCAGTTATTTGCATATTTTCGGTATAAAAAATCGTAATTTCAAACTGCGAATACGTGCAGGGAGCCAGAATTTTCCTCAAAAATATGGCTTAAGGGTCGAATTTCGGATGTTTGGGATGTTTTAAAAACTGCAGGGAGGGTTTGGGCAAAATGTGGTCCATCGCCGCTTTTAGTAATTGTCATATTTTCTGTATAAATAGTCGTAATTTCAATCTGCGAATACGTGCAGAGAGCCAGAATTTGGGTCCAAAATATGGCTCAAGGGTCTAATTTGAGATGTTTGGGATATTTTGAAAACTGTAAGGGTTGGTTCAGCAAATTGTGACTCATCACTACTCTCAGTAATTGGCATATTTTCGGTATAAAAAGTCGTAATTTGAAACTGCAAATACTTGCACAGAGCCAGAATTTGATTCCAAAATATGGTTCAAGCGTCGAATTTGGAGTGTTTGGGAATTTTTGAAAACCGCAGGGTGAAACTGGACAAAATGTGACCTATCGCTGCACTCAGTAATTGGCATATTTTCGGTATAAAAATTCTTAATTTCAAACGGCGATTACATGCAGAGAGCCAGAATTTGTCTCCAAAATATGGCTCAAGCTTCGAATTTGGGATGTTTGGGATATTTTAATAACGGCAGAAAGGGTTTGGGCAAAATGTGGTCCATCGCCGCTTTCAGTAATGGGCATATTTTCTGTATAAAAATTCGTAATTTCAAACGGCGATTGCATGCAGAGAGCCGCAAATTGCCTCCAAAATATGGCTCAAGCTTCGAATTTAGGATGTTTGGGATATTTTTAAAACTGCAGGGAAGGTTTGGGCAAAATGTGGTCCATCGCTGCTTTCAGTAATTGGCATATTTTCTGTATAAAAAGTCGTAATTTCAATCTGTGAATACGTGCAGAGAGCCAGAATTTGGGTCCAAAATATGGCTCAAGGGGCGAATTTGGGATGTTTGGGATATTTTGAAAACTTCAAAGGGGTTTACGCAAACTGTGACCTATCGCCGCTCTCAGTTATTGGCATATTTTCGGTATAAAAAGTTGTAATTTCAAACTGCGAGTACGTGCAGAGAGCCAGAATTTGCCTCAAAAATATGGCTCAAGTGTCGAATTTGAGATGTTTGGGATATTTTGAAAACTGCAGGATGGGTTTGGGCAAAATGTGACCCATCGCTGCTCTCAGTAATTGGCATATTTCGGTATAAAAATTCGTAATTTCAATCTGCGAATACGTGCAGAGAGCCAGAATTTGGGTCCAAAATATGGCTCAAAGGTCGAATTTGAAATGTTTGGGATATTTTGAAAACTGCAAGGGGGGTTTCAGCAAATTGTGACCCATCGCCACCGTCAGTAATTGGCATATTTTCGGTATAAAAAGTCGTAATTTGAAACTGCGAATACGTTCACAGAGCCAGAATTTGGCTGCAAAAAATATGGTTCAAGCGTCGAATTTGGAGTGTTTGGGATATTTTGAAAACTTCAGGGTGAGACTGGTCAAAATGTGACCTAACGCCGCTTTCAGTAATTGGCATATTTTCGGTATAAAAAATCGTAATTTCAATCTGCGAATACGTGAAGAGAGCCAGAATTTGGCTCCAAAATATGGCTCAAACATCGAATTTGGAATGTTTGGGATATTTTGAAAACTGCTAGGAGGGTTTGGGCAAAATGTGATCCATCGCTGCTTTCAGTAATTGGCATATTTTCGGTATAAAATGTCGAAATTTTAAACGGCGAATACGTGCAGAGAGCCAGAATTTGACGCCGAAATATGGCTCAAGCTTCGAATTTGGGATGTTTGGGATATTTTGAAAACTGCAAAGAGGGTTTGGGCAAAATGTGATCCATCGCCGCTTTCAGTTATTTGCATATTTTCGGTATAAAAAATTGTAATTTCAAACTGCGAATACGTGCAGGGAGCCAGAATTTTCCTCAAAAATATGGCTTAAGGGTCGAATTTCGGATGTTTGGGATGTTTTAAAAACTGCAGGGAGGGTTTGGGCAAAATGTGGCCCATCGCCGCTTTCAGTAATTGTCATATTTTCTGTATAAATAGTCGTAATTTCAATCTGCGAATACGTGCAGAGAGCCAGAATTTGGGTCCAAAATATGGCTCAAGGGTCTAATTTGAGATGTTTGGGATATTTTGAAAACTGTAAGGGTTGGTTCAGCAAATTGTGACTCATCGCTACTCTCAGTAATTGGCATATTTTCGGTATAAAAAGTCGTAATTTGAAACTGCAAATACTTGCACAGAGCCAGAATTTGATTCCAAAATATGGCTCAAGCGTCGAATTTGGAGTGTTTGGGATTTTTTGAAAACTGCAGAGAGGGTTTGGGCAAAATGTGGTCCATCGCCGCTTTCAGTAATGGGCATATTTTCTGTATAAAAATTCGTAATTTCAAACGGCGATTACATGCAGAGAGCCGGAAATTGCCTCCAAAATATGGCTCAAGCTTCGAATTTGGGATGTTTGGGATATTTTTAAAACTGCAGGGAAGGTTTGGGTAAAATGTGGTCCATCGCTGCTTTCAGTAATTGGCATATTTTCTGTATAAAAAGTCGTAATTTCAATCTGCGAATACGTGCAGAGAACCAGAATTTGGGTCCAAAATATGGCTCAAGGGGCGAATTTGGGATGTTTGGGATATTTTGAAAACTTCAAAGGGGTTTACGCAAACTGTGACCTATCGCCGCTCTCAGTTATTGGCATATTTTCAGTATAAAAAGTTGTAATTTCAAACTGCGAGTACATGCAGAGAGCCAGAATTTGCCTCAAAAATATGGCTCAAGGGTCGAATTTGAGATGTTTGGGATATTTTGAAAACTGCAGGGTGGGTTTGGGCAAAATGTGACCCATCGCTGCTCTCAGTAATTGGCATATTTCGGTATAAAAATTAGTAATTTCAAACGGCGAATACGTGCAGAGAGCCAGAATTTGCCTCAAAAATATTGCTTAAGAGTCGAATTTGGGATGTTTAGGATGTTTTGAAAACTACAGGGTGGGTTTGGGCAAAATGTGACGTATCGCGGCTCTTAGTAATTGGCATATTTTCGGTATAAAAATTCGTAATTTCAAACGGCGAATACGTGCAGAGAGCCAGAATTTGCCTCCAAAATATGGCTAAAGCGTCGAATTTCAGATGTTTGGGATGTTTTAAAAACTGCAGGGAGGGTTTGGGAAAAATGTGGTCCATCGCTGCTTTCAGTAAATGTCATATATTCTGTATAAATAGTCGTAATTTCAATCTGCGAATATGTGCAGAGAGCCAGAATTTGGGTCCAAAATATGGCTCAAGGGTCAAATTTGAGATGTTTGTGATATTTTTAAAACTGTAAGTGTTGGTTCAGCAAATTGTGACCCATCGCCACTCTCAGTAATTGTCATATTTTCGGTATAAAAAGTCGTAATTTAAACTGCGAATACGTGCACAGAGCCAAAATTTGGTTCCAAAATATGGCTCAAGCGTCGAATTTGGAGTGTTTCGGATTTTTTGAAAACTGCAGGGTGAGACTGGTCAAAATGTGACCTATCGCTGCTCTCAGTAATTGGCATATTTTCGGTATAAAAGTTCGTAATTTCAAACGGCGATTACATGCAGAGAGCCAGAATTTGCCTCCAAAATATGGCTCAAGCTTCGAATTTGGGATGTTTGGGATATTTTAAAAACTGCAGGGAGGGTTTGGCCAAAATGTGGTCTATCGCCGCTTTCAGTAATGGGCATATTTTCGGTATAAAAAAACGTAATTTCAAACTAGAATACGTGCAGAGAGCCAGAATTTGCATCAAAAATATGGCTCAAGAGTCGAATTTTGGATGTTTGGAATATTTTGAAAACTGTAGGGTGGGTTTTAGCAAAATGTGACCCATCGCTGCTCTCAGTAATTAACATATTTTCGGTATAAAAAGTTGTAATTTTAAATAGCGAATACGTGCAGAGAGCCAGAATTTGGCTCCGAAATATGGCTCAAGCGTCCAATTTGGGATGTGTGGGATATTTTGAAAACTGCAGGGTGGGTTTGGGCAAAATGTGACCCATCGCTGCTCTCAGTAATTGTCATATTTTCAGTATAAATTCATAATTTCAAAAGGCGAATACGTGCAGAGAGCCAGATTTTGCCTCCAAAATATGGCTAAAGCGGCGAGTTTGGGATGGTAGGGATGTTTAAAAAACTGCAGGGAGGGTTTGGGCAAAATGTTGTCCATCACCGCTTTCAGTATGGCATATTTTCTGTACAATTAGTCGTAATTTCAATCTGCGAATACGTGCAGAGAGCCAGAATTTGGGTCCAAAATATGGCTCAAGGGTCGAATTTGAGATGTTTGGGATATTTTGAAAACTGCAAAAGGGTTTTCAGCAAATTGTGACCCATCGCCACCGTCAGAAATTGACATATTTTCGGTATTAAAAGTCGTAATTTGAAACTGCGAATACGTTCACAGAGCCAGAATTTGGCTGCAAAAAATATGGTTCAAGCGTCGAATTTGGAGTGTTTGGGATATTTTGAAAACTTCAGGGTGAGACTGGTCAAAATGTGACCTAACGCCGCTTTCAGTAATTGGCATATTTTCGGAATAAAAAATCGTAATTTCATACTGCGAATACGTGCAGAGAGCCAGAATTTGCCTCAAAAATATGGCTTAAGGATCGAATTTGAGATGTTTGGGATATTTTGAAAACTGCAGGGGGGGTTTCAGCAAATTGTGACCCATCGCCACCGTCAGTAATTGGCATATTTTCGGTAAAAAAAAGTCGTAATTTGAAACTGCAAATACTTGAACAGAGCCAGAATTTGATTCCAAAATATGGCTCAAGCGTCGAATTTGGAGTGTTTGGGATTTTTTGAGAACTGCAGGGTAAAACTGGTCAAAATGTGACCTATCGCTGCACTCAGTAATTTGCATATTTTCGGTATAAAAATTCGTAATTTCAAACGGCGATTACATGCAGAGAGCCAGAATTTGACTCCAAAATATGGCTCAAGCTTTGAATTTGGGATGTTTGGGATATTTTAAAAACTGCAGAGAGGGTTTGGGCAAAATGTGGTCCATCGCCGCTTTCAGTAATGGGCATATTTTCTGTATAAAAATTCGTAATTTCAAACGGCGATTACATGCAGAGAGCCGGAAATTGCCTCCAAAATATGGCTCAAGCTTCGAATTTGGGATGTTTGGGATATTTTTAAAACTGCAGGGAAGGTTTGGGCAAAATGTGGTCCATCGCTGCTTTCAGTAATTAGCATATTTTCTGTATAAAAAGTCGTAATTTCAATCTGTGAATACGTGCAGAGAGCCAGAATTTGGATCCAAAATATGGCTCAAGGGGCGAATTTGGGATGTTTGGGATATTTTGAAAACTTCAAAGGGGTTTACGCAAACTGTGACCTATCGCCGCTCTCAGTTATTGGCATATTTTCGGTATAAAAAGTTGTAATTTCAAACTGCGAGTACGTGCAGAGAGCCAGAATTTGCCTCAAAAATATGGCTCAAGTGTCGAATTTGAGATGTTTGGGATATTTTGAAAACTGCAGGATGGGTTTGGGCAAAATGTGACCCATCGCTGCTCTCAGTAATTGGCATATTTTCGGTATAAAAAGTCGTAATTTCAATCTGCGAATACGTGAAGAGAGCCAGAATATGGCTCCAAAATATGGCTCAAACATCGAATTTGGAATGTTTGGGATTTTTTGAAAACTGCAAAGAGGGTTTGGTCAAAATGTGATAAATCGCTGCTTTCAGTAATTGGCATATTTTCGGTATAAAATGTCGATATTTCAAACGGCGAATACGTGCAGAGAGCCAGAATTTGACGCCGAAATATGGCTCAAGCTTCGAATTTGGGATGTTTGGGATATTTTGAAAACTGCAAAGAGGGTATGGGCAAAGTGTGATCCATCGCCGCTTTCAGTTATTTGCATATTTTCGGTATAAAAAATCGTAATTTCAAACTGCGAATACGTGCAGGGAGCCAGAATTTTCCTCAAAAATATGGCTTAAGGGTCGAATTTCGGATGTTTGGGATGTTTTAAAAACTGCAAAGAGGGTTTGGGCAAAATGTGGTCCATCGCCGCTTGCAGTAATTGTCATATTTTCTGTATAAAAAGTCGTAATTTCAATCTGCGAATACGTGCAGAGAACCAGAATTTGGGTCCAAAATATGGCTCAAGGGGCGAATTTGGGATGTTAGGGATATTTTGAAAACTTCAAAGGGGTTTACGCAAACTGTGACCTATCGCCGCTCTCAGTTATTGGCATATTTTCGGTATAAAAAGTTGTAATTTCAAACTGCGAGTACATGCAGAGAGCCAGAATTTGCCTCAGAAATATGGCTTAAGGGTCGAATTTAGGATGTTTAGGATGTTTTGAAAACTACAGGGTGGGTTTGGGCAAAATGTGACGTATCGCGGCTCTCAGTAATTGGCATATTTTCGGTATAAAAAGTCGTAATTTCAAACGGCGAATACGTGCAGAGAGCCAGAATTTGCCTCCAAAATATGGCTAAAGCGTCGAATTTCAGATGTTTGGGATGTTTTAAAAACTGCAGGGAGGGTTTGGGAAAAATGTGGTCCATCGCTGCTTTCAGTAATTGTCATATTTTCTGTATAAATAGTCGTAATTTCAATCTGCGAATACGTGCAGAGAGCCAGAATTTGGGTCCAAAATATGGCTCAAGGGTCAAATTTGAGATGTTTGTGATATTTTTAAAACTGTAAGTGTTGGTTCAGCAAATTGTGACCCATCGCCACTCTCAGTAATTGTCAAATTTTCGGAATAAAAAGTCGTAATTTAAACTGCGAATACGTGCACAGAGCCAAAATTTGGTTCCAAAATATGGCTCAAGCGTCGAATTTGGAGTGTTTCGGATTTTTTGAAAACAGCAGAGTGAGACTGGTCAAAATGTGACCAATCGCTGCTCTCAGTAATTGGCATAGTTTCGGTATAAAAGTTCATAATTTCAAACGGCGAATATATGCAGAGAGCCAGAATTTGCCTCCAAAATATGGCTCAAGCTTCGAATTTGGGATGTTTCGGATATTTTAAAAAATGCAGGGAGGGTTTGGCCAAAATGTGGTCTATCGCCGCTTTCAGTAATGGGCATATTTTCGGTATAAAAAAACGTAATTTCAAACTAGAATACGTGCAGAGAGCCAGAATTTGCCTCAAAAATATGGCTCAAGAGTCGAATTTTGGATGTTTGGGATATTTTGAAAACTGTAGGGTGGGTTTTAGCAAAATGTGACCCATCGCTGCTCTCAGTAATTAACATATTTTCGGTATAAAAATTCGTAATTTCAAACGGCGAATACGTGCAGAGAGCCAGAATTTGCCTAAAAAATATGGGTCAAGGGTCGAATTTGGGATGTTTGGGATGTTTTGAAAACTGCTGGGAGGGTTTGGACAAAATGTGATCCATCGCCGCTTTCAGTAATTGGCATATTTTCGGTATAAAAAGTTGTAATTTTAAATGGCGAATACGTGCAGAGAGCCCGAATTTGGCTCCGAAATATGGCTCAAGCGTCGAATTTGGGATGTGTGGGATATTTTGAAAACTGCAGGGTGGGTTTGGGCAAAAGGTGACCCATCACTGCTCTCAGTAATTGGCATATTTTCGGTATAAAGTCGTAATTTCAAAAGGCGAATACGTGCAGGGAGCCAGATTTTGCCTCCAAAATATGGATAAACCGACGAGTTTGGGATGTTTGGGATGTTTAAAAAACTGCAGGGAGGGTTTGGGCATAATGTTGTCCATCACCGCTTTCAGTAATTGGCATATTTTCTGTATAAATAGTCGTAATTTCAATCTGCGAATACGTGCAGAGAGCCAGAATTTGGGTCCAAAATATGGCTCTAGGGTCGAATTTGAGATGTTTGGGATATTTTGAAAACTGCAAGGGGGGTTTCAGCAAATTGTGACCCATTGTAACCCTCAGTAATTGGCATATTTTCGGTATAAAAAATCGTAATTTCAAACTGCGAATACGTGCACAGAGCCAGAATTTGGCTCCAAAATATGGCTCAAGCGTCGAATTTGGAGTGTTTGGGATATTTTGAAAACTTCAGGGTGAGACTGGTCAAAATGTGACCTAACGCCGCTTTCAGTAATTGGCATATTTTCGGTATAAAAAATCGTAATTTCAAACTGCGAATACGTGCAGAGAACCAGAATTTGCCTCGAAAATATGGCTGAAGGGTCGAATTTGAAGTGTTTGTGATATTTTGAAAACTTCAGGGTGAGACTGGTCAAAATGTGACCTATCGCCTCTTTCAGTACTTGGCATATTTTCGGTATAAAAATTCGTAATTTCAAACGGCGATTACATGCAGAGAGCCAGAATTTGACTCCAAAATATGGCTCAAGCTTCGAATTTGGGATGTTTGGGATGTTTTAATAACTGCAGAGAGGGTTTAGGCAAAATGTGGTCCATCGCCGCTTTCAGTAATGGGCATATTTTCTGTATATAAATTCGTAATTTCAAACGGCGATTACATGCAGAGAGCCGGAAATTGCCTCCAAAATAAGGCTCAAGCTTCGAATTTGGGATGTTTGGGATATTTTTAAAACTGCAGGGAAGGTTTGGGTAAAATGTGGTCCATCGCTGCTTTCAGTAATTGGCATATTTTCTGTATAAAAGGTCGTAATTTCAATCTGCGAATACGTGCAGAGAACCAGAATTTGGGTCCAAAATATGGCTCAAGGGGCGAATTTGGGATGTTTGGGATATTTTGAAAACTTCAAAGGGGTTTACGCAAACTGTGACCTATCGCCGCTCTCAGTTATTGGCATATTTTCGGTATAAAAAATTGTAATTTCAAACTGCGAGTACATGCAGAGAGCCAGAATTTGCCTCAAAAATATGGCTCAAGGGTTGAATTTGAGATGTTTGGGATATTTTGAAAACTACAGGGTGGGTTTGGGCAAAATGTGACCCATCGCTGCTCTCAGTAATTGGCATATTTCGGTATAAAAATTAGTAATTTCAAACGGCGAATACGTGCAGAGAGCCAGAATTTGCCTCAAAAATATGGCTTAAGGGTCGAATTTGGGATGTTTAGGATGTTCTGAAAACTACAGGGTGGGTTTGGGCAAACTGTGGCGTATCGCGGCTCTCAGTAATTGGCATCTTTTCGGTATAAAAAGTCGTAATTTCAAACGGCGAATACGTGCAGAGAGCCAGAATTTGCCTCCAAAATATGGCTAAAGCGTCGCATTTCAGATGTTTGGGATGTTTTAAAAACTGCAGGGAGGGTTTGGGAAAAATGTGGTCCATCGCTGCTTTCAGTAATTGTCATATTTTCTGTATAAATATTCGTAATTTCAATCTGCGAATACGTGCAGAGAGCCAGAATTTGGGTCCAAAATATGGCTCAAGGGTCAAATTTGAGATGTTTGTGATATTTTTAAAACTGTAAGTGTTGGTTCAGCAAATTGTGATCCATCGCCACTCTCAGTAATTGTCATATTTTCGGTATAAAAATTCGTAATTTAAACTGCGAATACGTGCACAGAGCCAAAATTTGGTTCCAAAATATGGCTCAAGCGTCGAATTTGGAGTGTTTGGGATTTTTTGAAAACTGCAGGGTGAGACTGGTCAAAATGTGACCTATCGCTGTTCTCAGTAATTGGCATATTTTCGGTATAAAAGTTCGTAATTTCAAACGGCGATTACATGCAGAGAGCCAGAATTTGCCTCCAAAATATGGCTCAAGCTTCGAATTTGGGATGTTTGGGATATTTTAAAAACTGCAGGGTGGGTTTTAGCAAAATGTGACCCATCGCTGCTCTCAGTAATTAACATATTTTCGGTATAAAAATTCGTAATTTCAAACGGCGAATACGTGCAGAGAGCCTGAATTTGCCTAAAAAATATGGCTCAAGGGTCGAATTTGGGATGTTTGGGATGTTTTGAAAACTGCTGGGAGGGTTTGGGCAAAATGTGATCCATCGCCGCTTTCAGTAATTGGCATATTTTCGGTATAAAAAGTTTTAATTTTAAATAGCGAATACGTGCAGAGAGCCAGAATTTCGCTCCGAAATATGGCTCAAGCGTCCAATTTGGGATGTGTGGGATATTTTGAAAACTGCAGGGTGGGTTTGGGCAAAATGTGACCCATCGCTGCTCTCAGTAATTGTCATATTTTCAGTATAAATTCGTAATTTCAAAAGGCGAATACGTGCAGAGAGCCAGATTTTGCCTCCAAAATATGGCTAAAGCGTCGAGTTTGGGATGTTTGGGATGTTTAAAAAACTGCAGGGAGGGTTTTGGGCAAAATGTTGTCCATCACCGCTTTCAGTAATGGCATATTTTCTGTACAATTAGTCGTAATTTCAAACGGCGAATACGTGCAGAGAGCCAGAATTTGGGTCCAAAATATGGCTCTAGGGTCGAATTTGAGATTTTTTGGATATTTTGAAAACTGCAAGGGGGGTTTCAGCAAATTGTGACCCATTGCCACCCACAGTAATTGGCATATTTTCGGTATAAAAAATCGTAATTTCAAACTGCGAATACGTGCACAGAGCCAGAATTTGGCTCCAAAATATGGCTCAAGCGTCGAATTTGGAGTGTTTGGGATATTTTGAAAACTTCAGGGTGAGACTGGTCAAAATGTGACCTAACGCCGCTTTCAGTAATTGGCATATTTTCGGTATAAAAAATCGTAATTTCAAACTGCGAATGCGTGCAGAGAGCCAGAATATGCCTCAAAAATATGGCTCAAGGGTCGAATTTGAAGTGTTTGTGATATTTTGAAAACTTCAGGGTGAGACTGGTCAAAATGTGACCTATCGCCTCTTTCAGTACTTGGCATATTTTCGGTATAAAAAGTGGTAATTTTAAACAGCGAAAACGTGCAGAGAGCCAGAATTTGCCTCAAAAATATGGTTCAAGGGTCGAATCTGGGATGTTTGGGATGTTTTGAAAACTTCAAAGGGGTTTGGGCAAAATGTGACCCATCGCCGCTCTCAGTAATTGGCATATTTTTGGTATAAAAAGTCGTAACTTGAAACTGCGAATACGTGCACAGAGCCAGAATTTTGCTCCAAAATATGGCTCAAGCGTCGAATTTGGGATGTATGGGATATTTTGAAAATTGCAGGGTGGGTTTGGGTAAAATGTGACTCATCGCTGCTCTCAGTAATTGGCATATTTTCGGTATAAAGTCGTAATTTCAAACGGCGAATACGTGCAGAGAGCCAGAATTTGCCTCAAAAATATGGCTTAAGTGTCGAATTTGGGATGTTTAGGATGTTTTGAAAACTACAGGGTGGGTTTGGGCAAAATGTGACGTATCGCGGCTCTTAGTAATTGGCATATTTTCGGTATAAAAATTCGTAATTTCAAACGGCGAATACGTGCAGAGAGCCAAAATTTGCCTCCAAAATATGGCTAAAGCGTCGAATTTCAGATGTTTGGGATGTTTTAAAAACTGCAGGGAGGGTTTGGGAAAAATGTGGTCCATCGCTGCTTTCAGTAATTGTCATATTTTCTGTATAAATAGTCGTAATTTCAATCTGCGAATATGTGCAGAGAGCCAGAATTTGGGTCCAAAATATGGCTCAAGGGTCAAATTTGAGATGTTTGTGATATTTTTAAAACTGTAAGTGTTGGTTCAGCAAATTGTGACCCATCGCCACTCTCAGTAATTGTCATATTTTCGGTATAAAAAGTCGTAATTTAAACTGCGAATACGTGCACAGTGCCAAAATTTGGTTCCAAAATATGGCTCAAGCGTCGAATTTGGAGTGTTTCGGATTTTTTGAAAACTGCAGGGTGAGACTGGTCAAAATGTGACCAATCGCTGCTCTCAGTAATTGGCATATTTTCGGTATAAAAGTTCGTAATTTCAAACGGCGATTACATGCAGAGAGCCAGAATTTGCCTCCAAAATATGGCTCAAGCTTCGAATTTGGGATGTTTGGGATATTTTAAAAACTGCAGGGAGGGTTTGGCCAAAATGTGGTCTATCGCCGCTTTCAGTAATGGGCATATTTTCTGTATAAAAAAACGTAATTTCAAACTAGAATACGTGCAGAGAGCCAGAATTTGCATCAAAAATATGGCTCAAGAGTCGAATTTTGGATGTTTGGGATATTTTGAAAACTGTAGGGTGGGTTTTAGCAAAATGTGACCCATCGCTGCTCTCAGTAATTAACATATTTTCGGTATAAAAAGTTGTAATTTTAAATAGCGAATACGTGCAGAGAGCCAGAATTTCGCTCCGAAATATGGCTCAAGCGTCCAATTTGGGATGTGTGGGATATTTTGAAAACTGCAGGGTGGGTTTGGGCAAAATGTGACCCATCGCTGCTCTCAGTAATTGTCATATTTTCAGTATAAATTCATAATTTCAAAAGGCGAATACGTGCAGAGAGCCAGATTTTGCCTCCAAAATATGGCTAAAGCGGCGAGTTTGGGATGGTAGGGATGTTTAAAAAACTGCAGGGAGGGTTTGGGCAAAATGTTGTCCATCACCGCTTTCAGTAATGGCATATTTTCTGTACAATTAGTCGTAATTTCAATCTGCGAATACGTGCAGAGAGCCAGAATTTGGGTCCAAAATATGGCTCAAAGGTCGAATTTGAGATGTTTGGGATATTTTGAAAACTGCAAAGGGGTTTTCAGCAAATTGTGACCCATCGCCACCGTCAGAAATTGACATATTTTCGGTATTAAAAGTCGGAATTTGAAACTGCGAATACGTTCACAGAGCCAGAATTTGGCTGCAAAAAATATGGTTCAAGCGTCGATTTTGGGGTGTTTGGGATATTTTGAAAACTTCAGGGTGAGACTGGTCAAAATGTGACCTAACGCCGCTTTCAGTAATTGGCATATTTTCGGAATAAAAAATCGTAATTTCAAACTGCGAATACGTGCAGAGAGCCAGAATTTGCCTCAAAAATATGGCTTAAGGATCGAATTTGAGATGTTTGGGATATTTTGAAAACTGCAGGGGGGGTTTCAGCAAATTGTGACCCATCGCCACCGTCAGTAATTGGCATATTTTCGGTAAAAAAAGTCGTAATTTGAAACTGCAAATACTTGAACAGAGCCAGAATTTGATTCCAAAATATGGCTCAAGCGTCGAATTTGGAGTGTTTGGGATTTTTTGAGAACTGCAGGGTAAAACTGGTCAAAATGTGACCTATCGCTGCACTCAGTAATTTGCATATTTTCGGTATAAAAATTCGTAATTTCAAACGGCGATTACATGCAGAGAGCCAGAATTTGACTCCAAAATATGGCTCAAGCTTTGAATTTGGGATGTTTGGGATATTTTAAAAACTGCAGAGAGGGTTTGGGCAAAATGTAGTCCATCGCCGCTTTCAGTAATGGGCATATTTTCTGTATAAAAATTCGTAATTTCAAACGGCGATTACATGCAGAGAGCCGGAAATTGCCTCCAAAATATGGCTCAAGCTTCGAATTTGGGATGTTTGGGATATTTTTAAAACTGCAGGGAAGGTTTGGGCAAAATGTGGTCCATCGCTGCTTTCAGTAATTAGCATATTTTCTGTATAAAAAGTCGTAATTTCAATCTGTGAATACGTGCAGAGAGCCAGAATTTGGATCCAAAATATGGCTCAAGGGGCGAATTTGGGATGTTTGGGATATTTTGAAAACTTCAAAGGGGTTTACGCAAACTGTGACCTATCGCCGCTCTCAGTTATTGGCATATTTTCGGTATAAAAAGTTGTAATTTCAAACTGCGAGTACGTGCAGAGAGCCAGAATTTGCCTCAAAAATATGGCTCAAGTGTCGAATTTGAGATGTTTGGGATATTTTTAAAACTGCAGGATGGGTTTGGGCAAAATGTGACCCATCGCTGCTCTCAGTAATTGGCATATTTTCGGTATAAAAAGTCGTAATTTCAATCTGCGAATACGTGAAGAGAGCCAGAATATGGCTCCAAAATATGGCTCAAACATCGAATTTGGAATGTTTGGGATTTTTTGAAAACTGCAAAGAGGGTTTGGTCAAAATGTGATAAATCGCTGCTTTCAGTAATTGGCATATTTTCGGTATAAAATGTCGAAATTTCAAACGGCGAATACGTGCAGAGAGCCAGAATTTGACGCCGAAATATGGCTCAAGCTTCGAATTTGGGATGTTTGGGATATTTTCAAAACTGCAAAGAGGGTATGGGCAAAATGTGATCCATCGCCGCTTTCAGTTATTTGCATATTTTCGGTATAAAAAATCGTAATTTCAAACTGCGAATACGTGCAGGGAGCCAGAATTTTCCTCAAAAATATGGCTTAAGGGTCGAATTTCGGATGTTTGGGATGTTTTAAAAACTGCAAAGAGGGTTTGGGCAAAATGTGGTCCATCGCCGCTTTCAGTAATTGTCATATTTTCTGTATAAAAAGTCGTAATTTCAATCTGCGAATACGTGCAGAGAACCAGAATTTGGGTCCAAAATATGGCTCAAGGGGCGAATTTGGGATGTTAGGGATATTTTGAAAACTTCAAAGGGGTTTACGCAAACTGTGACCTATCGCCGCTCTCAGTTATTGGCATATTTTCGGTATAAAAAGTTGTAATTTCAAACTGCGAGTACATGCAGAGAGCCAGAATTTGCCTCAGAAATATGGCTTAAGGGTCGAATTTAGGATGTTTAGGATGTTTTGAAAACTACAGGGTGGGTTTGGGCAAAATGTGACGTATCGCGGCTCTCAGTAATTGGCATATTTTCGGTATAAAAAGTCGTAATTTCAAACGGCGAATACGTGCAGAGAGCCAGAATTTGCCTCCAAAATATGGCTAAAGCGTCGAATTTCAGATGTTTGGGATGTTTTAAAAACTGCAGGGAGGGTTTGGGAAAAATGTGGTCCATCGCTGCTTTCAGTAATTGTCATATTTTCTGTATAAATAGTCGTAATTTCAATCTGCGAATACGTGCAGAGAGCCAGAATTTGGGTCCAAAATATGGCTCAAGGGTCAAATTTGAGATGTTTGTGATATTTTTAAAACTGTAAGTGTTGGTTCAGCAAATTGTGACCCATCGCCACTCTCAGTAATTGTCAAATTTTCGGAATAAAAAGTCGTAATTTAAACTGCGAATACGTGCACAGAGCCAAAATTTGGTTCCAAAATATGGCTCAAGCGTCGAATTTGGAGTGTTTCGGATTTTTTGAAAACAGCAGGGTGAGACTGGTCAAAATGTGACCAATCGCTGCTCTCAGTAATTGGCATAGTTTCGGTATAAAAGTTCATAATTTCAAACGGCGAATATATGCAGAGAGCCAGAATTTGCCTCCAAAATATGGCTCAAGCTTCGAATTTGGGATGTTTCGGATATTTTAAAAAATGCAGGGAGGGTTTGGCCAAAATGTGGTCTATCGCCGCTTTCAGTAATGGGCATATTTTCGGTATAAAAAAATGTAATTTCAAACTAGAATACGTGCAGAGAGCCAGAATTTGCCTCAAAAATATGGCTCAAGAGTCGAATTTTGGATGTTTGGGATATTTTGAAAACTGTAGGGTGGGTTTTAGCAAAATGTGACCCATCGCTGCTCTCAGTAATTAACATATTTTCGGTATAAAAATTCGTAATTTCAAACGGCGAATACGTGCAGAGAGCCAGAATTTGCCTAAAAAATATGGGTCAAGGGTCGAATTTGGGATGTTTGGGATGTTTTGAAAACTGCTGGGAGGGTTTGGACAAAATGTGATCCAGCGCCGCTTTCAGTAATTGGCATATTTTCGGTATAAAAAGTTGTAATTTTAAATGGCGAATACGTGCAGAGAGCCCGAATTTGGCTCCGAAATATGGCTCAAGCGTCGAATTTGGGATGTGTGGGATATTTTGAAAACTGCAGGGTGGGTTTGGGCAAAAGGTGACCCATCACTGCTCTCAGTAATTGGCATATTTTCGGTATAAAGTCGTAATTTCAAAAGGCGAATACGTGCAGGGAGCCAGATTTTGCCTCCAAAATATGGATAAACCGACGAGTTTGGGATGTTTGGGATGTTTAAAAAACTGCAGGGAGGGTTTGGGCATAATGTTGTCCATCACCGCTTTCAGTAATTGGCATATTTTCTGTATAAATAGTCGTAATTTCAATCTGCGAATACGTGCAGAGAGCCAGAATTTGGGTCCAAAATATGGCTCTAGGGTCGAATTTGAGATGTTTGGGATATTTTGAAAACTGCAAGGGGGGTTTCAGCAAATTGTGACCCATTGTAACCCTCAGTAATTGGCATATTTTCGGTATAAAAAATCGTAATTTCAAACTGCGAATACGTGCACAGAGCCAGAATTTGGCTCCAAAATATGGCTCAAGCGTCGAATTTGGAGTGTTTGGGATATTTTGAAAACTTCAGGGTGAGACTGGTCAAAATGTGACCTAACGCCGCTTTCAGTAATTGGCATATTTTCGGTATAAAAAATCGTAATTTCAAACTGCGAATACGTGCAGAGAGCCAGAATTTGCCTCGAAAATATGGCTGAAGGGTCGAATTTGAAGTGTTTGTGATATTTTGAAAACTTCAGGGTGAGACTGGTCAAAATGTGACCTATCGCCTCTTTCAGTACTTGGCATATTTTCGGTATAAAAATTCGTAATTTCAAACGGCGATTACATGCAGAGAGCCAGAATTTGACTCCAAAATATGGCTCAAGCTTCGAATTTGGGATGTTTGGGATGTTTTAATAACTGCAGAGAGGGTTTAGGCAAAATGTGGTCCATCGCCGCTTTCAGTAATGGGCATATTTTCTGTATATAAATTCGTAATTTCAAACGGCGATTACATGCAGAGAGCCGGAAATTGCCTCCAAAATAAGGCTCAAGCTTCGAATTTGGGATGTTTGGGATATTTTTAAAACTGCAGGGAAGGTTTGGGTAAAATGTGGTCCATCGCTGCTTTCAGTAATTGGCATATTTTCTGTATAAAAGGTCGTAATTTCAATCTGCGAATACGTGCAGAGAACCAGAATTTGGGTCCAAAATATGGCTCAAGGGGCGAATTTGGGATGTTTGGGATATTTTGAAAACTTCAAAGGGGTTTACGCAAACTGTGACCTATCGCCGCTCTCAGTTATTGGCAT
This sequence comes from Procambarus clarkii, assembly GCF_040958095.1. Lineage (NCBI taxonomy): Eukaryota > Metazoa > Arthropoda > Malacostraca > Decapoda > Cambaridae > Procambarus > Procambarus clarkii. The sequence continues at coordinate 28,879,447 of NC_091187.1, forward strand.
ATTTTCGGTATAAAAAAATGTAATTTCAAACTGCGAGTACATGCAGAGAGCCAGAATTTGCCTCAAAAATATGGCTCAAGGGTCGAATTTGAGATGTTTGGGATATTTTGAAAACTACAGGGTGGGTTTGGGCAAAATGTGACCCATCGCTGCTCTCAGTAATTGGCATATTTCGGTATAAAAATTAGTAATTTCAAACGGCGAATACGTGCAGAGAGCCAGAATTTGCCTCAAAAATATGGCTTAAGGGTCGAATTTGGGATGTTTAGGATGTTTTGAAAACTACAGGGTGGGTTTGGGCAAAATGTGGCGTATCGCGGCTATCAGTAATTGGCATCTTTTCGGTATAAAAAGTCGTAATTTCAAACGGCGAATACGTGCAGAGAGCCAGAATTTGCCTCCAAAATATGACTAAAGCGTCGCATTTCAGATGTTTGGGATGTTTTAAAAACTGCAGGGAGGGTTTGGGAAAAATGTGGTCCATCGCTGCTTTCAGTAATTGTCATATTTTCTGTATAAATATTCGTAATTTCAATCTGCGAATACGTGCAGAGAGCCAGAATTTGGGTCCAAAATATGGCTCAAGGGTCAAATTTGAGATGTTTGTGATATTTTTAAAACTGTAAGTGTTGGTTCAGCAAATTGTGATCCATCGCCACTCTCAGTAATTGTCATATTTTCGGTATAAAAATTCGTAATTTAAACTGCGAATACGTGCACAGAGCCAAAATTTGGTTCCAAAATATGGCTCAAGCGTCGAATTTGGAGTGTTTGGGATTTTTTGAAAACTGCAGGGTGAGACTGGTCAAAATGTGACCTATCGCTGTTCTCAGTAATTGGCATATTTTCGGTATAAAAGTTCGTAATTTCAAACGGCGATTACATTCAGAGAGCCAGAATTTGCCTCCAAAATATGGCTCAAGCTTCGAATTTGGGATGTTTGGGATATTTTAAAAACTGCAGGGTGGGTTTTAGCAAAATGTGACCCATCGCTGCTCTCAGTAATTAACATATTTTCGGTATAAAAATTCGTAATTTCAAACGGCGAATACGTGCAGAGAGCCTGAATTTGCCTAAAAAATATGGGTCAAGGGTCGAATTTGGGATGTTTGGGATGTTTTGAAAACTGCTGGGAGGGTTTGGGCAAAATGTGATCCATCGCCGCTTTCAGTAATTGGCATATTTTCGGTATAAAAAGTTTTAATTTTAAATAGCGAATACGTGCAGAGAGCCAGAATTTCGCTCCGAAATATGGCTCAAGCGTCCAATTTGGGATGTGTGGGATATTTTGAAAACTGCAGGGTGGGTTTGGGCAAAATGTGACCCATCGCTGCTCTCAGTAATTGTCATATTTTCAGTATAAATTCGTAATTTCAAAAGGCGAATACGTGCAGAGAGCCAGATTTTGCCTCCAAAATATGGCTAAAGCGTCGAGTTTGGGATGTTTGGGATGTTTAAAAAACTGCAGGGAGGGTTTTGGGCAAAATGTTGTCCATCACCGCTTTCAGTAATGGCATATTTTCTGTACAATTAGTCGTAATTTCAAACGGCGAATACGTGCAGAGAGCCAGAATTTGGGTCCAAAATATGGCTCTAGGGTCGAATTTGAGATTTTTTGGATATTTTGAAAACTGCAAGGGGGGTTTCAGCAAATTGTGACCCATTGCCACCCACAGTAATTGGCATATTTTCGGTATAAAAAATCGTAATTTCAAACTGCGAATACGTGCACAGAGCCAGAATTTGGCTCCAAAATATGGCTCAAGCGTCGAATTTGGAGTGTTTGGGATATTTTGAAAACTTCAGGGTGAGACTGGTCAAAATGTGACCTAACGCCGCTTTCAGTAATTGGCATATTTTCGGTATAAAAAATCGTAATTTCAAACTGCGAATGCGTGCAGAGAGCCAGAATATGCCTCAAAAATATGGCTCAAGGGTCGAATTTGAAGTGTTTGTGATATTTTGAAAACTTCAGGGTGAGACTGGTCAAAATGTGACCTATCGCCTCTTTCAGTACTTGGCATATTTTCGGTATAAAAAGTGGTAATTTTAAACAGCGAAAACGTGCAGAGAGCCAGAATTTGCCTCAAAAATATGGCTCAAGGGTCGAATCTGGGATGTTTGGGATGTTTTGAAAACTTCAAAGGGGTTTGGGCAAAATGTGACCCATCGCCGCTCTCAGTAATTGGCATATTTTTGGTATAAAAAGTCGTAACTTGAAACTGCGAATACGTGCACAGAGCCAGAATTTTGCTCCAAAATATGGCTCAAGCGTCGAATTTGGGATGTATGGGATATTTTGAAAATTGCAGGGTGGGTTTGGGTAAAATGTGACTCATCGCTGCTCTCAGTAATTGGCATATTTTCGGTATAAAGTCGTAATTTCAAAAGGCAAATACGTGCAGAGAGCCAGATTTTGCCTCCAAAATATGGCTAAAGCGTCGAGTTTGAGATGTTTGGGATGTTTAAAAAACTGCAGGGAGGGTTTGGGCAAAATGTGGTCCATCACCGCTTTCAATAATTGGCATATTTTCTGTATAAATATTCGTAATTTCAATCTGCGAATACGTGCAGAGAGCCAGAATTTGGGTCCAAAATATGGCTCAAGGGTCGAATTTGGGATGTTTGGGATATTTTGAAAACTTCAGGGAGGGATTGTGCAAAATGTGGTCCATCGCCACTTTCAGTAATTGGCATATTTTCTGTATAAAAAGTCGTAATATCAATCTGCGAATACGTGCAGAGAGCCAGAATTTGGGTCCAAAATATGGCTCAAGGGGCGAATTTTTGATGTTTGGGATATTTTGAAAACTTCAGTGGGGTTTGGGCAAAAGGTGACCCATCGCCGCTCTCAGTAATTGGCATATTTTCGGTATAAAGTCGTAATTTCAAACAGCGAATACGTGCAGAGACCCAGAATTTGCCTCCAAAATATGGCTAAAGCGTCGAATTTCAGATGTTTGGGATGTTTAAAAAATTGCAAGGAGGGTTTGGGCAAAATGTGGTCCATCACCGCTTTCAGTAATTGGCATATTTTCTGTATAAATATTCGTAATTTCAATCTGCGAATACGTGCAGAGAGCCAGAATTTGGGTCCAAAATATGGCTCAAGGGTCGAATTTGAGATGTTTGGGATATATTGAAAACTGCAGGGAGAGATTGTCCAAAATGTGGTCCATCGCCGCTTTCAGTAATTGGCATATTTCCTGTATAAAAAGTCGTAATATCAATCTGCGAATACGTGCAGAGAGCCAGAATTTGGGTCCAAAATATGGCTGAAAAGGCGAATTTGGGATGTTTGGGATATTTTGAAAACTTCAGTGGGGTTTGGGCAAAATGTGACCCATCGCCGCTCTCAGTAATTGGCATATTTTCGGTATAAAAAGTCGTAATTTCAAACAGCGAATACGTGAAGAGAGCCAGAATTTGGCTCCAAAATATGGCTCAAACATCGAAATTGGGATGTTTGGGATATTTTGAAAACTGCTGGGAGGGTTTGGGCAAAATGTGATCCAACGCCGCTTCTAGTAATTTGCATATTTTCGGAATAAAATATCGAAATTTCAAACGGCGAATACGTGCAGAGAGCCAGAATTTGGCGCCGAAATATGGCTCAAACATCGAATTTGGGATGTTTGGGATATTTTGAAAACTGCTGGGAGGATTTCAGCAAAATGTGATCCATCGCCGTTTTCAGTAATTGGCATATTTTCGGTAAAAAATAAAGTCGTAATTTTAAACGGCGAATACGTGCAGAGAGCCAGAATTTGCCTCCGAAATATGGCTCAAGCGTCAAATTTGGGATGTTTGGGATATTTTGAAAACTGCAGGGTGGATTTGGGCAAAATGTGAATCATCGATGCTTACAGTAATTGGCATATTTTCGGTATTAAGCCGTAATTTCAAAAGGCGAATACGTGCAGAGAGCCAGAATTTGGCTCCGAAATATGGCTCAAGATTCAAATTTGGGATGTTTGGGATGTTTTAAAAACTGCAGGGAAGGTTTGGGCAAAGTGTGGTTCATCGCCGCTTTCAGTAATTGGCATATTTTCGGTATAAAAAATCGTAATTTCAAACTGCGAATACGTGCAGAGAGCCAGAATTTGCCTCAAAAATATGGCTCAAGGGTCGAATTTGAAGTGTTTGTGATATTTTGAAAACTTCAGGGTGAGACTGGTCAAAATGTGACCTATCAGTACTTGGCATATTTTCGGTATAAAAAGTGGTAATTTTAAACAGCGAAAACGTGCAGAGAGCCAGAATTTGCCTCAAAAATGTGGCTCAAGGGTCGAATTTGGGATGTTTGGGATGTTTTGAAAACTTCAAAGGGGTTTGGGCAAAATGTGACCCATCGCCGCTCTCAGTAATTGGCATATTTTTGGTATAAAAAGTCGTAACTTGAAACTGCGAATACGTGCACAGAGCCAGAATTTGGCTCCATAATATGGCTCAAGCGACGAATTTGGGATGTGTGGGATATTTTGAAAATTGCAGGGTGGGTTTGGGCAAAATGTGACTCATCGCTGCTCTCAGTAATTGGCATAATTTCAGTATAAAGTCGTAATTTCAAAAGACGAATACGTGCAGAGAGCCAGATTTTGCCTCCAAAATATGGCTAAAGCGTCGAGTTTGGGATGTTTGGGATGTTTAAAAATCTGCAGGGAGGGTTTGGGCAAAATGTGGTCCATCACCGCTTTCAGTAATTGGCATATTTTCTGTATAAATATTCGTAATTTCAATCTGCGAATACGTGCAGAGAGCCAGTATTTGGGTCCAAAATATGGCTCAAGGGTCGAATTTGAGATGTTTGGGATATTTTGAAAACTGCAGGGAGGGATTGTGCAAAATGTGGTCCATCGCCACTTTCAGTAATTGGCATATTTTCTGTATAAAAAGTCGTAATATCAATCTGCGAATACGTGCAGAGAGCCAGAATTTGGGTCCAAAATATGGCTCAAGGGGCGAATTTTTGATGTTTGGGATATTTTGAAAACTTCAGTGGGGTTTGGGCAAAAGGTGACCCATCGCCGCTCTCAGTAATTGGCATATTTTCGGTATAAAGTCGTAATTTCAAACAGCGAATACGTGCAGAGACCCAGAATTTGCCTCCAAAATATGGCTAAAGCGTCGAATTTCAGATGTTTGGGATGTTTAAAAAATTGCAAGGAGGGTTTGGGCAAAATGTGGTCCATCACCGCTTTCAGTAATTGGCATATTTTCTGTATAAATATTCGTAATTTCAATCTGCGAATACGTGCAGAGAGCCAGAATTTGGGTCCAAAATATGGCTCAAGGGTCGAATTTGAGATGTTTGGGATATATTGAAAACTGCAGGGAGAGATTGTCCAAAATGTGGTCCATCGCCGCTTTCAGTAATTGGCATATTTCCTGTATAAAAAGTCGTAATATCAATCTGCGAATACGTGCAGAGAGCCAGAATTTGGGTCCAAAATATGGCTGAAAAGGCGAATTTGGGATGTTTGGGATATTTTGAAAACTTCAGTGGGGTTTGGGCAAAATGTGACCCATCGCCGCTCTCAGTAATTGGCATATTTTCGGTATAAAAAGTCGTAATTTCAAACAGCGAATACGTGAAGAGAGCCAGAATTTGGCTCCAAAATATGGCTCAAACATCGAAATTGGGATGTTTGGGATATTTTGAAAACTGCTGGGAGGGTTTGGGCAAAATGTGATCCAACGCCGCTTCTAGTAATTTGCATATTTTCGGAATAAAATGTCGAAATTTCAAACGGCGAATACGTGCAGAGAGCCAGAATTTGGCGCCGAAATATGGCTCAAACATCGAATTTGGGATGTTTGGGATATTTTGAAAACTGCTGGGAGGATTTCAGCAAAATGTGATCCATCGCCGTTTTCAGTAATTGGCATATTTTCGGTAAAAAATAAAGTCGTAATTTTAAACGGCGAATACGTGCAGAGAGCCAGAATTTGCCTCCGAAATATGGCTCAAGCGTCAAATTTGGGATGTTTGGGATATTTTGAAAACTGCAGGGTGGATTTGGGCAAAATGTGAATCATCGATGCTTACAGTAATTGGCATATTTTCGGTATTAAGCCGTAATTTCAAAAGGCGAATACGTGCAGAGAGCCAGAATTTGGCTCCGAAATATGGCTCAAGATTCAAATTTGGGATGTTTGGGATGTTTTAAAAACTGCAGGGAAGGTTTGGGCAAAGTGTGGTTCATCGCCGCTTTCAGTAATTGGCATATTTTCGGTATAAAAAATCGTAATTTCAAACTGCGAATACGTGCAGAGAGCCAGAATTTGCCTCAAAAATATGGCTCAAGGGTCGAATTTGAAGTGTTTGTGATATTTTGAAAACTTCAGGGTGAGACTGGTCAAAATGTGACCTATCAGTACTTGGCATATTTTCGGTATAAAAAGTGGTAATTTTAAACAGCGAAAACGTGCAGAGAGCCAGAATTTGCCTCAAAAATGTGGCTCAAGGGTCGAATTTGGGATGTTTGGGATGTTTTGAAAACTTGAAAGGGGTTTGGGCAAAATGTGACCCATCGCCGCTCTCAGTAATTGGCATATTTTTGGTATAAAAAGTCGTAACTTGAAACTGCGAATACGTGCACAGAGCCAGAATTTGGCTCCATAATATGGCTCAAGCGTCGAATTTGGGATGTGTGGGATATTTTGAAAATTGCAGGGTGGGTTTGGGCAAAATGTGACTCATCGCTGCTCTCAGTAATTGGCATAATTTCAGTATAAAGTCGTAATTTCAAAAGACGAATACGTTCAGAGAGCCAGATTTTGCTTCCAAAATATGGCTAAAGCGTCGAGTTTGGGATGTTTGGGATGTTTAAAAATCTGCAGGGAGGGTTTGGGCAAAATGTGGTCCATCACCGCTTTCAGTAATTAGCATATTTTCTGTATAAATATTCGTAATTTCAATCTGCGAATACGTGCAGAGAGCCAGTATTTGGGTCCAAAATATGGCTCAAGGGTCGAATTTGAGATGTTTGGGATATTTTGAAAACTGCAGGAAGGGATTGTGCAAAATGTGGTCCATCGCTACTTTCAGTAATTGGCATATTTTCTGTATAAAAAGTCGTAATATCAATCTGCGAATACGTGCAGAGAGCCAGAATTTGGGTCCAAAATATGGCTCAAGGGGCGAATTTTTGATGTTTGGGATATTTTGAAAACTTCAGTGGGGTTTGGGCAAAAGGTGACCCATCGCCGCTCTCAGTTATTGGCATATTTTCGGTATAAAGTCGTAATTGCAAACAGCGAATACGTGCAGAGACCAAGAATTTGCCTCCAAAATATGGCTAAAGCGTCGAATTTCAGATGTTTGGGATGTTTTAAAAATTGCATGGAGGGTTTGGGCAAAATGTGGTCCATCACCGCTCTCAGTAATTGGCATATTTTCTGTATAAATATTCGTAATTTCAATCTGCGAATACGTGCAGAGAGCCAGAATTTGGGTCCAAAATATGGCTCAAGGGTCGAATTTGAGATGTTTGGGATATATTGAAAACTGCAGGGAGGGATTGTGCAAAATGTGGTCTATCGCCGCTTTCAGTAATTGGCATATTTTCTGCATAAAAAGTCGTAATATCAATCTGCGAATATTTGCAAAGAGCCAGAATTTGGGTCCAAAATATGGCTCAAAAGGCGAATTTGGGATGTGTGGGATATTTTGAAAACTTCAGTTGGGTTTGGGCAAAATGTGACCCATCGTAGCTCTCAGTAATTGGCATATTTTCGGTATAAAAAGTCGTAATTTCAAACTGCGAATACGTGAAGAGAGCCAGAATTTGTCTCCAAAATATGGCTCAAACATCGAATTTGGAATGTTTGGGATATTTTGAAAACTGCTGGGAGGGTTTGGGCAAAATGTGATCCATCGCTGCTTTCAGTAATTGGCATATTATCGGTATAAAATGTCGAAATTTCAAACGGCGAATACGTGCAGAACGCCAGAATTTGACGCCGAAATATGGCTCAAGCTTCGAATTTGGGATGTTTGGGATATTTTGAAAACTGCAAAGAGTGTTTGGGCAAAATGTGATGCATCGCCGCTTGCAGTTATTTGCATATTTTCGGTATAAAAAGTCGTAATTTCAAACTGCGAATACGTGCAGGGAGCCAGAATTTGCCTCAAAAATATGGCTTAAGGGTCGAATTTCGGATGTTTGGGATGTTTTAAAAACTGCAGGGACGGTTTGGGCAAAATGTAATCCATCGCCGCTTTCAGTAATTGTCATATTTTCTGTATAAATAGTCGTAATTTAAATCTGCGAATACGTGCAGAGAGCCAGAATTTGGGTCCAAAATATGGCTCAAGGGTCTAATTTGAGATGTTTGGGATATTTTGAAAACTGTAAGGGTTGGTTCAGCAAATTGTGACCCATCGATACTCTCAGTAATTGGCATATTTTCGGTATAAAAAGTCGTAATTTCAAACAGCGATTACATGCAGAGAGCCAGAATTTGACTCCAAAATATGGCTTACGCTTCGAATTTGGGATGTTTGGGATATTTTAAAAACTGCAGAGAGGGTTTGGGCAAAATGTGATCCATCGCCGCTTTCAGTAATGGGCATATTTTATGTATACAAAATCGTAATTTCAAAATGCGAATACGTGCAGAGAACCAGAATTTGCCTCAAAAATATGGCTCAAAAGTCGAATTTGGGATGTTTGGGATATTTTGAAAACTGGAGGGTGGGTTTTTGCAAAATGTGACCCATCGCTGCACTCAGTAATGGGCATATTTTCGGTATAAAAATTCGTAATTTCAAACGGCGAATACGTGCAGAGAGCCAGAATTTGCCTCAAAAATTTGGGTCAAGGGTCGAATTTGGGATGTTTGGGATGTTTTGAAAACTGCTGGGAGGGTTTGGACAAAATGTGATCCATCGCCGCTTTCAGTAATTGGCATATTTTCGGTATAAAAAGTTGTAATTTTAAAGGGCGAATACGTGCAGAGAGCCAGAATTTGGCTCCGAAATATGGCTCAAGCGTCGAATTTGGGATGTGTTGGATATTTTGAAAACTGCAGGGTGGGTTTGGGCAAAAGGTGACCCATCGCTGCTCTCAGTAATTGGCATATTTTCGGTATAAAGTTGTAATTTCAAAAGGCGAATACGTGCAGAGAGCCAGATTTTGCTCCCAAAATATGGATAAACCGTCGAGTTTGGGATGTTTGGGATGTTTAAAAAAGTGCAGGGAGGGTTTGGGCAAAATGTTGTCCATCACCGCTTTCAGTAATTAGCATATTTTCTGTATAAATAGTCGTAATTTCAATCTGCGAATACGTGCAGAGAGCCAGAATTTGGGTCCAAAATATGGATCTAGGGTCGAATTTGAGATGTTTGGGATATTTTGAAAACTGCAAGGGGCATTTCAGCAAATTGTGACCCATTGCCACCCACAGTAATTGGCATATTTTCGGTATAAAAAATCGTATTATCAAACTGCGAATACGTGCACAGAGCCAGAATTTGGCTCCAAAATATGGTTCAAGCGTCGAATTTGGAGTGTTTGGGATATTTTGAAAACTTCAGGGTGAGACTGGTCAAAATGTGAACTAACGCCGCTTTCAGTAATTGGCATATTTTCGGTATAAAAAATCGTAATTTCAAACTGCGAATACGTGCAGAGAGCCAGAATTTGCCTCAAAAATATGGCTCAAGGGTCGAATTTGGAGTGTTTGTGATATTTTGAAAACTTCAGGGTGAGACTGGTCAAAATGTAACCTATCGCTGCTTTCAGTAATTGGCATATTTTTGGTATAAAAAGTGTTAATTTTAAACAGCGAAAACGTGCAGAGAGCCAGAATTTGCCTAAAAAATATGGCTCAAGGGTCGAATTTGGGATGTTTGGGATGTTTTGAAAACTTCACAGGGGTTTGGGCAAAATGTGACCCATCGCCGCTCTCAGTAATTGGCATATTTTTGGTATAAAAATTCGTAACATGAAACTGCGAATACGTGCACAGAGCCAGAATTTGGCTCCAAAATATGGCTCAAGCGTCGAATTTGGGATGTTTGGGATATTTTGAAAACTGCTGGGAGGATTTCAGCAAAATGTGATCCATCGCCGTTTTCAGTAATTGGCATATTTTCGGTAAAAAATAAAGTCGTAATTTTAAACGGCGAATACGTGCAGAGAGCCAGAATTTGCCTCCGAAATATGGCTCAAGCGTCAAATTTGGGATGTTTGGGATATTTTGAAAACTGCAGGGTCGGTTTGGGCAAAATGTGAATCATCGCTGCTTACAGTAATTGGCATATTTTCGGTATTAAGCCGTAATTTCAAAAGGCGAATACGTGCAGAGAGCCGGAATTTGGCTCCGAAATATGGCTCAAGAGTCAAATTTGGGATGTTTGGGATGTTTTAAAAACTGCAGGGAAGGTTTGGGCAAAGTGTGGTTCATCGCCGCTTTCAGTAATTGGCATATTTTCGGTATAAAAAGTCGTTATTTTAAACAGCGAATACGTGCAGAGAGCCAGAATTTGGCTTCGATATATGGCTCAAGCGTCGAATTTGGAGTGTTTTAGATTTTTTGAAAACTGCAGGGTGAGACTGGTCAAAATGTGACCTATCGCTGCTCTCAGTAATTGGCATATTTTCAGTATAAAAATTCGTAATTTCAAACGGCGATTACATGCTGAGAGCCAGAATTTGCCTCCAAAATATGGCTCAAGTTTCGAATTTGGGATGTTTGGGATATTTTAAAAACTGCAGGGAAGGTTTGGGCAAAATGTGGTCCATCGCTGCTTTCAGTAATTGGCATATTTTCTGTACAAAAAGTCATAATTTCAATCTGCGAATACGTGCAGAGAGCCAGAATTTGGGTCCAAAATATGGCTCAAGGGGCGAATTTGGGATGTTTGGGATATTTTGAAAACTTCAAAGGGGTTTACGCAAAACGTGACCTATCGCTGCTCTCAGTTATTGGCATATTTTCGGTATAAAAAGTCGTAATTTCAAACTGCAAATACGTGAAGAGAGCCAGAATTTGGTTCCAAAATATGGCTCAAACATCGAATTTGGGATGTTTGGGATATTTTGAAAACTGCTGGGAGGGCTTGGGCAAAATGTGATCCATCGCCGCTTTCAGTAATTGGCATATTTTCGGTATAAAAAATCGTAATTTCAATCTGCGAGTACGTGCAGAGAGCCAGAATTTGCCTCAAAAATATGGGTCAAGTGTCGAATTTGGGATGTTTTGGATATTTTGAAAACTGCAGGATGGGTTTGGGAAAAATGTGACCCATCGCTGCTCCTAGTAATTGGCATATTTCGGTATAAAATTTCGTAATTTCAAACGGCGAATACGTGCAGAGAGTCAGAATTTGCCTCAAAAATATAGCTCAAGGGTCGAGTTTAGGATGTTTGGGATGCTTCTAAAACTGCAGGGAGTGTTTGGGCAAAATATGGTCCATCTCCGCTTTCAGTAATTGGCATATATTCTGTATAAATAGTCGTAATTTCAATCTGCGAATATGCAGTTAACCAGAATTTGGGTCCAAAATATGGCTCAAGGGTCGAATTTGAGATGTTTGGGATATTTTGAAAACTGCAAATGGGGTTTCAGCAAATTGTGACCCATCGCCACTCTCAGTAATTGGCATATTTTTGGTATAAAAAGTCGTAATTTGAAACTGCGAATACGTGCACAGAGCCAGAATTTGGCTATAAAATATGGCTCTAACGTCGAATTTGGAGTGTTTGGGATATTTGGAAAACTTCTGAGGGGTTTGGGCAAAATGTGACCAATCGCCGCTCTCAGTAATTGGCATATTTTCGGTATAAAAAGTCGTAATTTAAAACTGCGAATTCGTGAAGAGAGCCAGAATTTGGCTCCAAAATATGGCTCATACATCGAATTTTGGATGTTTGGGATATTTTGAAAACTGCTGGGAGGGTTTGGGCAAAATGTGATCCATCGCCGCTTTCAGTAATTGACATATTTTCGGTATAAAAAATCGTAATTTCAAACTGCGAATACGTGCAGAGAGCCAGAATTTGCCTAAATAATATGGCTCAAAGGTCGAATTAAGATGTTTGGGATATTTTGAAAACTGCAGGGTGGGTTTGGGCAAAATGTAACCCATCGCTGCTCTCAGTAATTGGCATATGTTCAGTATAAAAATTCGTAATTTCAAACGGCGAAAACGTGCAGAGAGCCAGAATTTGCCTCAAAAATATGGCTCAAGGGTCGAATTTGGGATGTTTGAAATGTTTTGAAAACCGCTTGGATGGTTTGGGCAAAATGTGATCCATCGCCGCTTTAAGTAATTGGCATATTTTCGGTATAAAAAGTGGTAATTTTAAACAGTGAAAACGTGCAGAGAGCCAGAATTTGCCTCAAAAATATGGCTCAAGGGTCGCATTTGGGATGTTTGGGATGTTTTGAAAACTTCAGAGGGGTTTGGGCAAAATGTGACACATCGCCGCTCTCAGTAATTGGCATATTTTTGGTATAAAAATTCGTAACTTGAAACTGCGAATTCGTGCACAGAGCCAGAATTTGGCTCCAAAATATGGCTCAAGCGACGAATTTGGGATGTGTGGGATATTTTGAAAACTTCAGGGTGAGTTTGGGCAAAATGTCACTCATCGTTTCTCTCAGTAATTGGCATATTTTTGGTATAAATTCGTAATTTCAAAAGGCGAATACGTGCAGAGAGTCAGGTTTTGCCTCCAAAATATGGCTAAAGCGTCGAGTTTGGGATGTTTGGGATGTTTAAAAAACTGCAGGGAGGGTTTGGGCAAAATGTGGTCCATCACCGCTTTCAGTAATCGGCATATTTTCTGTATAAATATTCGTAATTTCAATCTGCGAATACGAGCAGAGCGCCAGAATTTGGGTCCAAAATATGGCTCAAGGGTCGAATTTGAGATGTTTGGGATATTTTGAAAACTGCAGGGAGGGATTGTGCAAAATGTGGTCCATCTCCGCTTTCTGTAATTGGCATATTTTCTGTATAAAAAGTCGTAATATCAATCTGCGAATACGTGCAGAGAGCCAGAATTTGGGTCCAAAATATGGCTCAAAAGGCGAATTTGGGATGTTTGGGATATTTTGAAAACTTCAGTGGGGTTTGGGCAAAATGTGACCCATCGCCGCTCTCAGTAATTGGCATATTTTCGGTATAAAAAGTCGTAATTTCAAACTGCGAATACGTGAAGAGAGCCAGAATTTGGCTCCAAAATATGGCTCAAACATCGAAATTGGGATGTTTGGGATATTTTGAAAACTGCTGGGAGGGTTTGGGCAAAATGTGATCCATCGCCGCTTTTAGTAATTTGCAAATTTTCGGTATAAAATGTAGAAATTTCAAACGGCGAATACGTGCAGAGAGCCAGAATTTGGCGCCGAAATATGGCTCAAACATCGAATTTGGGATGTTTGGGATATTTTGAAAACTGCTGGGAGGGTTTCGGCAAAATGTGATCCATCGCCGCTTTCAGTAATTGGCATATTTTCGGTAAAAAAAAAGTCGTAATTTTAAACGGCGAATACGTGCAGAGAGCCAGAATTTGCCTCCGAATTATAGCTCAAGCGTCAAATTTGGGATGTTTGGGATATTTTGAAAACTGCAGGGAGGGTTTGGGCCAAGTGTGGATCATCGCTGCTTACAGTAATTGGCATATTTTCGGTATTAAGTCGTAATTTCAAAAGGCGAATACGTGCAGAGAGCCAGAATTTGGCTCCGAAATATGGCTCAAGAGTCAAATTTGGGATGTTTGGGATGTTTTAAAAACTGCAGGGAAGGTTTGGGCCAAGTGTGGATCATCGCTGCTTTCAGTAATTGGCATATTTTCGGTATAAAAAGTCGTTATTTTAAACAGCGAATACGTGCAGAGAGCCAGAATTTGGCTTCGAAATATGGCTCAAGCGTCGAATTTGGAGTGTTTTAGATTTTTTGAAAACTGCAGGGTGAGACTGGTCAAAATGTGACCTATCGCTGCTCTCAGTAATTGGCATATTTTCAGTATAAAAATTCGTAATTTCAAACGGCGATTACATGCAGAGAGCCAGAATTTGCCTCCATAATATGGCTCAAGCTTCGAATTTGGGATGTTTGGGATATTTTAAAAACTTCAGGTTGGGTTTGAGCAAAATGTGACCCATCTCTTCTCTCAGTTATTAGCATATTTTCGGTATAAAGTCGTAATTTCAAACGGCGAAATTTCTCTACGTGCAGAGAGCCAGAATTTTCCTCCAAAATATGGCTAGAGCGTAGAATTTCGGATGTTTGGGTTGTTTTAAAAATTGCAGGGAGGGTTTGGGCAAAATGTGGTCCATCGCCGCTTTCAGTAATTGTCATATTTTCTGTATAAATAGTCGTAATTTCAATCTGCGAATACGCGCAGAGAGCCAGAATTTGGGTCCAAAATATGGCTCAAGGGTCGAATTTGAGATGTTTGGGATACTTTGAAAACTGTAAGGGAGAGTTCAGCAAATTGTGACCCATCGCCACTCTCAGTAATTGGCATATTTTCGGTATAAAAAGTCGTTTTTTGAAACTGCGAATACGTGCAGAGAGCCAGAATTAGGATCCAAAATATGGCTCAAGCGTCGAATTTGGAGTGTTTTAGATTTTTTGAAAACTGCAGGATGAGACTGGTCAAAATGTGACCTATCGCTGCTCTCAGTAATTGGCATATTTTCGGTATAAAAATTCGTAATTTCAAACGGCAATTATATATTCAGAGAGCCTTAATTTGCCTTCAAAATATGGATCAAGTTTCGAATTTGGGATGTTTTAGATATTTTAAAAACAGCAGGGAGGGTTTGGGCAAAATGTGGTCCATCGCCGCTTTCAGTAATTGGCATATTTTTTGTATAAAAAGTCGTAATTTCAATCTGCGAATACCAGCAGAGAGCTAGAATTTGGGTCCAAAATATGGCTCAAGGGGCAAATTTGGGATGTTTGGGATATTTTGAAAACTTCGGAAGGGTTTGAGCAAAATGTGACCCATCGTCGATCTCAGTAATTGGCATATTTTCGGTATAAAAAGTCGTTATTTGAAACTGCGAATACGGAAAGTAATGAACATTTTAGTTAATTCTAATAAAAACACATTGATTTTTATCATTTGCATTGGAAACAACATTCTTATATGTCCTTTCTATGATCTAAATCTTACGAAACCTCGCTTTATGATTTAAAATTTAAATCCTCAAATTTGGTAATATAGTGATTTTTTTCACGTTTTTCATTTAGTGTGACTTTACGTAAATATATTCGTTTTTACCAATATTTCGATACTACTTCAAGTTTTCTCACGATATTTGATTTTGCTTTCAAATCTCAGAATTTCGCATAATATTGCATTTTTTAGGCAAGTTTTCTTGTATTTTGTTTTGTACTAAAAATCAATAACAATATTTTGACGTTTATGATCCCCTTTTCCTTTATGCGATTTAAACAAAATATCATCGAAATAGGCAATGATTTTCCGGTTTCAAGGTTTTTGTGAATTTTCAGTTTATTGTTATTAATTCATTAAATATACGATAAAAAACGATGCGACCACATAATTGATTAGAATTTATCTTAAATACTTCATTTTCAATCTAGTATATGTTTCTGGTTAAAATACTGAGTAAGATATTGAAAAGGGGGAAAAGTTCTGTTTCATTGTATATATCGACGTTTCAGCCGGATTAGAGCGGTTTTACGTGTACATATATTCCATCGGAAATATAAACGGAAAATCAGGAACATTTTAGTTACTTCTAAGGAAAACGCATTGATTTTTATCATTTGTATTGGAAACAACATTTTTATGTCTTTTCTAGGATCTAAATATTACGAAACCTTGCTTTATGATTTAAAGTTAAAATCATCATATATGGTAATATAGTGAATTTTTCCACGTTTCCACGAAGTGTGATTTTACGTAAATATATTCGTTTTTACCAATGTTTCGATACTACTTCATGTTTTCTCACGATATGTGATTTGACCTTTAAATCTCAGAATTTCGCATAATATTGCAAGAAAACTTGCTTAGAAAAGCAAGTTTTCTTGCATTTTGTTTCGTACTAAAAATCATCGAATTTAGCAATATTTTGACGTTTATAATCCCTTTTTCTTTTTATGCGACTTAAACAAAATATCATCGAATTAGGCAATGATTTTCCGTTTTTCAACGTTTTTGTGAATTTTCCGTTTATTGTTATTAATTCATTAAACATACGATAAAAATGATGCGACCACATAATAGATTAGAAATTAACCTTAAATACTTCATTTTTAATAAACTATTTGTTTGTCGGTAAAATACAGAGTATGATATTAAAAATGGGAGAAGTTTTCTTTTTAATGAATATATCGACGTTTCAGCTGGATTAGAGCGGTTTTACGTGTACATTTCCCATCGGTAATAAAAACCGAAAATCAGGAATATTTTAGTTAATTCTAATGAAATCACATTGATTTTTATCATTTGTTTTGGAAACAACATTTTCAATTAAAATAGGATCAAGGATCTAAATAACACAAAACAATAATACAATAATTTCAAGGATCTAAATAATACAAAACCTCGCTTTATGATTTAAAGTTAAAATCCTCAAATTTGGTAATATAGTGACTTTTTTCACGTTTTTCATGTAGTGTGATTTTACGTAAATATATTCGTTTTTACCAATGTTTCGATACTACTTCATGTTTTCTCATGATATGTGATTTGACCTTTAAATCTCAGAATTTCGCATAATATTGCAAGAAAACTTGCTTAGAAAAGCAAGTTTTCTTGCATTTTGTTTCATACTAAAAATCATCGAATTTACCAATATTTTGACGTTTATCATCCCCCTATTCCTCTATGTGATTTAAACAAAATATCATCGAATTAGGCAATATTTTGCCGTTTTTTCACGTTTTTGAGAATTTTCAGTTTATTGTTATTAATTCAATATATATATACGGTAAAAATTATGCAAACACATAATTGATTAGAAATTAACCTTAAATACTTCATTTTCAATCAAGTATTTTGTTTCTCGTTACAATACTGAGTAAGGTATTGAAAAGGGGAGAAGTTCTGTTTTTATTGCATATATCGACGTTTCAGCGGATTTGAACGGTTTTACGTGTCCGTTCCATCGGTAATATAAACGGAAAATCAGGAACATTTTATTTAATTCTAATGAAAACACATTGATTTTTATCATTTGTATTCGAAAGAACATTTTTATATGTTTTTTTTTTCTAGGATCTAAATATTACGAAACCTCGCTTTATGATTTGAAATTAAAATCCTCAAATTTGATCATATAGCGATTTTTTTAACGTTTTTCATGTAGCGTAACTTTACGTAAATATATTCGTATTTACCAATATTTCGATACTACTTCATTTTTTCTCACGATATGTGATTTGGCCTACAAATCTCAGAATTTCGCATAATAATGCAATTTTAATTAAGTATTCTTGCATTTTCTTTTGTACTAAAAATCATCGAATTTAGCAATATTTTTACGTTTTTCATCTCCCTATTCCTCTATGTGATTTAAACAAAATATCATCGAATTAAGCAATATTTTGCCGTTTTTTCACGTTTTTGAGAATTTTCAGTTTATTGTTATTAATTCATTATATATACGGTAAAAATTATGCAAACACAAAATTGATTAGAAATTAACCTTAAATACTTCATTTACAATCAAATATTTGTTTCTCGTTAAAATACCGAGTAAGATTTTGAAAAGGGAAAAGATCTGTTTTCATTGCATATATCGACGTTTCAGCCGGATTAGAGCGGTTTTACGTGTACATTTTCCAACTGTAATACAAACGGAAAATAATGAACATTTAAGTTAATTCTAATGAAAACACAATGATTTTTATTATTTCTATTGGAAACAACATTTTTATATGTCTTTTCTAGAATCTATATATTGCGAAACCTCGCTTAATGATTTGAAATTTAAATCCTCAAATTTGGTAATATAGCTGTTTTTTATACGTTTTTCATGTAGTGTGACTTTACGTAAATATATTCGTTCGTACCAATATTTTGATACTACTTCAGGTTTTCTCACGATATGTGATTGTTCCTTCAAATCTCAGAATTTCGCATAATATTGCGTTATTAAGCAAGTTTTCTTGCATTTTGTTTCGAACTAAAAATCATCGAATTTAGCAATATTTTGACGTTTATAATCCCTTTTTCCTTTTATGCGACTTAAACAAAATATCATCGAATTAGGCAATGATTTTCCGTTTTTCAACTCTCGTGAGCCTCTGCATCATACTCTTGAGCCTCTGCATCCCTCTCTTAAGCCTCTACATCATTCTCTTGGGCCTCTTCATCACTCTCTTGAGCCTCTGCATCACTCACTTCAGCCTCTGCCGTTCTCTCTTGAGCCTCTGCATCATTCTCTTGAGCCTCTGCATCCCTTTCTTAAGCTTCTGCATCACTCTCTTGAGCCTCTGCATCGCTCTATTAAGCCTCTGCATCACTCTTTTGAGCCTCTGCATCCCTCTCATGAGCTTCTGCATCACTCTCATGAGCCTCTGCCTCACTCTCTCGAGCCTCTGCATCACTCTCTAGAGCCTCTGCATCACTCTCCTAAACCTCTGCATCCCTCTCTTGATCCTCTGCATTAGTCTCTTGAGCCAATGCATCATTCTCTTGAGCCTCTACATCCTTCTCTTAAGCCTCTACATCATTCTCTTGAGCCCCTGCATCACTTTCCTGAGCCTCTGCATCACTCTCTTAAACCTCTGCATCCCTCTTTTGATCCTCTGCATCAGTCTCTTGAGCCTCTGCATCGTTCTCTTGAGCCTCTACATCCTTCTCTTAAGCCTCTACATCATTCCCTTGAGCCCCTGCATCACACTCTTAAGACTCTGCATCACTCTCTTGAGCCTCTGCATCACTCTCTTAAGCCTCTGCCTTTCTCTCTTGAGCCTCTGCATCACTCTCTTGAGCCTCAGCATCCCTCTCTTGAGCCTTTTGCAGCACTCTGTTGAGCCTTTGCATCACTCTCTTGAGCCTCTGCATCATTCTCTTGAGCCTATACATCCTTCTCTTAAGCCTCTACATCATTCTCTTGAGCCCCTGCATCACTCTCTTGAGCCTCTGAATCACTCTCTTAATCCTCTGCATCTCTCTCTTCAGCCTCTGCATCACTCTCTTGATCCTCTGCATCACTGACTTGAGCCTCTGTATCATTCTCTTGAGCCTCTGCCTCCCTCTCTTAAGCCTCTACATCATTCTCTTGAGCCTCTTCATCCCTCTCTTGAGCCTTTGCATCACTCTCTTAAGCCTCTGCATTCCTCTCATGAGCTTCTGCATCACTCTCAAGTGCCTCTGCATCTTTCTCTTGTGCCTCTGCATCCCGCACTTTAGCCTCTGCTTCCCTCTCTTGAGCCTCTGCATCCCTCTCTTGAGCCTCTGCAAACTCTCTTCAGCCTCTGCATCACTCTCGTAAGCCTTTGCATTATGCTCTTAAGCCTCTCATCACTCTCGTAAACCTCTGAATCACTCTCCTCAGCCTCTCTATCACTCTCCT
Source organism: Procambarus clarkii (assembly GCF_040958095.1). Taxonomy (NCBI): domain Eukaryota; kingdom Metazoa; phylum Arthropoda; class Malacostraca; order Decapoda; family Cambaridae; genus Procambarus; species Procambarus clarkii. The sequence goes on from NC_091187.1 coordinate 28,898,968, forward strand.
GAGCCCCTGCATCCCTTTATTGAGCCTCTGCATCACTCTTGTGAGCCTCTGCATTACACTCTTAAGCCTCTGCATCCCTCTTTTGAGCCTCTGCATTACTTTCTTAAGCCTCTGCATCCCTTTTTTGATCCTCTGCATCTCTCTCTTGAACTCCTGCATCCATCTCATGAGCTTTTGCATCCCTCTCATGAGCCTTTGCATCACTTGCTTAAGCCTCTGCATCCCACTCTTGAGCCTCTGCATCACTCTCAAGAGCCTATGCATCCCTCTCTTGTGCCTCTTCATCCCTCACTTGAGCCTCTGCATCCCTCTCTTGAGCCCCTGCATCCCTCTCTTGAGCCTCTGCATCCCTCTCTTGAGCCTCTGCATCCCTCTCTTAAGCCTCTGCATCACTCTCTTAAGCCTCTGCATCACTCTCATAAGCCTCTGAATCACTCTCTTGAGCCTCTGCATCCCTCTCTTGAGCCTCTGCATCACTCTCTTCAGGCTCTGCATCCCTTTTTTGAGCCTATGCATCACTGTCTTAAGCCTCTGCATTCCTTTCTTGAGCCTCTGCATCACCCTCTTGAACTGCTGCATCCCTTTTTTGAGCCTATGGATCACTTTCTTAAGCCTCTGCATCCCTTTCTTGAGCATCTGCATCACTCTCTTGAACTCCTGCATCCCTCTCATCAGCCTCTGCATCCGTCATCTGAGCTTTTGCATCACTCTGTTAAGAATCTGCATCCCTCTCTTGAGCCTCTGCGTCACTCTCAAGAGCCTCTGCATCCCTCTCTTGTGCCTCTGCATCCCTCACTTGAGCCTCTGCATCCCTCTCTTGAGGCAGTGCATCCCTCTCTTGAGCCTCTGCATTTCTCTCTTAAGCCTCTGCATCACTCTCGTAAGCCTCTGAATAACTCTCTTGAGCCTCTGTATCCCTCTCTTGAACTCCTGCATCCCTCTCATTAGCCTCTGCTTCCCTCTCTTGAACCTTTGCATCACTCTCTTAAGCCTCTGCATCCCTCTCCTGAGCCTATGCATCCCTCTCTTGAGCCTCTGCATCCTTCTCCTGGGCCTCTGCATCACTCTCTTGAGATTCTGCATCACTCTCTTGAGCCCCTGCATCCCTCTCTCAAGCCTCTGCTACACCCTCTTCAGCCTCTGCATCACTCTCTTAAGCCTCTGCCTTTCTCTCTTGAGCCTCTGTATCACTCTCTTGAGCCTCTGCATCCCTCTATGGAGCCTCAGCATCCCTCTCTTGAGGCTTTTGAAACACTCTGTTGAACCTTTGCATCACTCTCTTGAGCCTCTGCATCATTCTCTTGAGCCTCTACATCCTTCTCTTAAGCCTCTACATCATTCTCTTGAGCCCTTACATCACTCTCTTGAGCCTATGCATCACTCTCTTAAGCCTCTGCATCTCTCTCTTCAGCCTCTGCATCACTATCTTGATCCTCTGCATCACTCTCTTGAGCCTCTGCATCAATCTCTTGAGCCTCTGCATCCCTCTCTTAAGCCTCTACATCATTCTCCTGAGCCTTTGCATCCCTCTCTTGAGCGTTTGCATCACTCTCCTAAGCCCCTGCATTCCTCTCATGAGCCTCTGCATCACTCTCAAGTGCCTGTGCATCTTTCTCTTGTGCCTCTGCATCCCTCACTTTAGCCTCGGCATCTCTCTCTTGAGCCTCTGCATTCCTCTCTTGAGGCTCTGCACCACTCTCTTCAGCCTCTGCATCACTCTCGTAAGCCTCTGCATCATTCTCTTAAGCCTCTCATCACTCTCGTACACCTCTGAATCACTCTCTTCAGCCTCTGCTTCACTCTCTTGAACCTCTGCATCACTCTCGTAAGCCTCAGCATCCCTCTTTTGAGCCTCTGCATCACTTTCTTAAGCCTCTGCATCCCTTTCTTGATCCTCTGCATCTCTCTCTTGAACTCCTGCATCCATCTCATGAGCCTATGCATCCCTCTCTTGAGCCTTTGCATCACTCGCTTAAGCCTCTGCATCCCTCTCTTGAGCCTCTGCATCACTCTCAAGAGCCTCTGCATCCCTCTCTTGTGCCTCTCCATCCGTCACTTGAGCCTCTGCATCCCTCTCTTGAGCCCCTGCATCCCTCTCTTGAGCCTCTGCATCCCTCTCTTGAGCCTCTGCATCACTTTCTTCAGCCTCTGCATCACTCTCTTAAGCCTTTGCTTCCCTCTCTTGATCCTCTGCATCACTCTCTTGAGCCTCTGCATCACTCTCTTGATCGTCTGCATCACTCTCTTGAGCCTCTGCATCACTCTCTTGAGCCTCTCTATCACTCTATTGAGCCTCTGCATCACTCATTTGAACCTCTGCATCACTCTCTTAAGACTCTGCATCCCTCTCTTGAGTCTCTGCATCACTCTCTTCAGGCTCTGCATCCCTTTTTTGAGCCTATGCATCACTTTTTTAAGCCTCTGCATCCCTTTCTTGAGCCTCTGCATCACTCTCTTGAACTCCTGCATCCCTCTCATCAGCCTCTGCATCTGTCATCTGAGCTTTTGCATCACTCTGTTAGGAATCTGCATCCCTCTCCTGAACCTCTGCATCACTCTCAAGAGCCTCTGCATCCCTCTCTTGTGCCTCTGCATCCCTCACTTGAGCCTCACTTGAGCCTTTGCATCACTCGCTTAAGCCTCTGCATCCCTCTCTTGAGCCTCTGCATCACTCTCAAGAGCCTCTGCATCCCTCTCTTGTGCCTCTGCATCCCTCACTTGAGCCTCTGCATCCCTCTCTTGAGCCCCTGCATCCCTCTCTTGAGCCTCTGCATCCCTCTCTTGAGCCTCTGCATCACTTTCTTCAGCCTCTGCATCACTCTCTTAAGCCTTTGCTTCCCTCTCTTCATCCTCTGCATCACTCTCTTGAGCCTCTGCATCACTCTCTTGATCGTCTGCATCACTCTCTTGAGCCTCTGCATCACTCTCTTGAGCCTCTCTATCGCTCTATTGAGCCTTTGCATCACTCTCTTGAACCTCTGCATCACTCTCTTAAGACTCTGCATCCCTTTCTTGATTCTCTGCATCACTCTCTTCAGGCTCTGCATCCCTTTTTTGAGCCTATGCATCACTTTTTTAAGCCTCTGCATCCCTTTCTTGAGCCTCTGCATCACTCTCTTGAACTCCTGCATCCCTCTCATCAGCCTCTGCATCTCTCATCTGAGCTTTTGCATCACTCTGGTAAGAATCTGCATCCCTCTCCTGAGCCTCTGCGTCACTCTCAAGAGCCTCTGCATCCCTCTATTAAGCCTCTGCATCACTCTTTTGAGCCTCTGCATCCCTCTCATGAGCTTCTGCATCACTCTCATGAGCCTCTGCCTCACTCTCTCGAGCCTCTGCATCACTCTCTAGAGCCTCTGCATCACTCTCCTAAACCTCTGCATCCCTCTCTTGATCCTCTGCATTAGTCTCTTGAGCCAATGCATCATTCTCTTGAGCCTCTACATCCTTCTCTTAAGCCTCTACATCATTCTCTTGAGCCCCTGCATCACTTTCCTGAGCCTCTGCATCACTCTCTTAAACCTCTGCATCCCTCTTTTGATCCTCTGCATCAGTCTCTTGAGCCTCTGCATCGTTCTCTTGAGCCTCTACATCCTTCTCTTAAGCCTCTACATCATTCCCTTGAGCCCCTGCATCACACTCTTAAGACTCTGCATCACTCTCTTGAGCCTCTGCATCACTCTCTTAAGCCTCTGCCTTTCTCTCTTGAGCCTCTGCATCACTCTCTTGAGCCTCAGCATCCCTCTCTTGAGCCTTTTGCAGCACTCTGTTGAGCCTTTGCATCACTCTCTTGAGCCTCTGCATCATTCTCTTGAGCCTATACATCCTTCTCTTAAGCCTCTACATCATTCTCTTGAGCCCCTGCATCACTCTCTTGAGCCTCTGAATCACTCTCTTAATCCTCTGCATCTCTCTCTTCAGCCTCTGCATCACTCTCTTGATCCTCTGCATCACTGACTTGAGCCTCTGTATCATTCTCTTGAGCCTCTGCCTCCCTCTCTTAAGCCTCTACATCATTCTCTTGAGCCTCTTCATCCCTCTCTTGAGCCTTTGCATCACTCTCTTAAGCCTCTGCATTCCTCTCATGAGCTTCTGCATCACTCTCAAGTGCCTCTGCATCTTTCTCTTGTGCCTCTGCATCCCGCACTTTAGCCTCTGCTTCCCTCTCTTGAGCCTCTGCATCCCTCTCTTGAGCCTCTGCAAACTCTCTTCAGCCTCTGCATCACTCTCGTAAGCCTTTGCATTATGCTCTTAAGCCTCTCATCACTCTCGTAAACCTCTGAATCACTCTCCTCAGCCTCTCTATCACTCTCCTGAGCCCCTGCATCCCTTTATTGAGCCTCTGCATCACTCTTGTGAGCCTCTGCATTACACTCTTAAGCCTCTGCATCCCTCTTTTGAGCCTCTGCATTACTTTCTTAAGCCTCTGCATCCCTTTTTTGATCCTCTGCATCTCTCTCTTGAACTCCTGCATCCATCTCATGAGCTTTTGCATCCCTCTCATGAGCCTTTGCATCACTTGCTTAAGCCTCTGCATCCCACTCTTGAGCCTCTGCATCACTCTCAAGAGCCTATGCATCCCTCTCTTGTGCCTCTTCATCCCTCACTTGAGCCTCTGCATCCCTCTCTTGAGCCCCTGCATCCCTCTCTTGAGCCTCTGCATCCCTCTCTTGAGCCTCTGCATCCCTCTCTTAAGCCTCTGCATCACTCTCTTAAGCCTCTGCATCACTCTCATAAGCCTCTGAATCACTCTCTTGAGCCTCTGCATCCCTCTCTTGAGCCTCTGCATCACTCTCTTCAGGCTCTGCATCCCTTTTTTGAGCCTATGCATCACTGTCTTAAGCCTCTGCATTCCTTTCTTGAGCCTCTGCATCACCCTCTTGAACTGCTGCATCCCTTTTTTGAGCCTATGGATCACTTTCTTAAGCCTCTGCATCCCTTTCTTGAGCATCTGCATCACTCTCTTGAACTCCTGCATCCCTCTCATCAGCCTCTGCATCCGTCATCTGAGCTTTTGCATCACTCTGTTAAGAATCTGCATCCCTCTCTTGAGCCTCTGCGTCACTCTCAAGAGCCTCTGCATCCCTCTCTTGTGCCTCTGCATCCCTCACTTGAGCCTCTGCATCCCTCTCTTGAGGCAGTGCATCCCTCTCTTGAGCCTCTGCATTTCTCTCTTAAGCCTCTGCATCACTCTCGTAAGCCTCTGAATAACTCTCTTGAGCCTCTGTATCCCTCTCTTGAACTCCTGCATCCCTCTCATTAGCCTCTGCTTCCCTCTCTTGAACCTTTGCATCACTCTCTTAAGCCTCTGCATCCCTCTCCTGAGCCTATGCATCCCTCTCTTGAGCCTCTGCATCCTTCTCCTGGGCCTCTGCATCACTCTCTTGAGATTCTGCATCACTCTCTTGAGCCCCTGCATCCCTCTCTCAAGCCTCTGCTACACCCTCTTCAGCCTCTGCATCACTCTCTTAAGCCTCTGCCTTTCTCTCTTGAGCCTCTGTATCACTCTCTTGAGCCTCTGCATCCCTCTATGGAGCCTCAGCATCCCTCTCTTGAGGCTTTTGAAACACTCTGTTGAACCTTTGCATCACTCTCTTGAGCCTCTGCATCATTCTCTTGAGCCTCTACATCCTTCTCTTAAGCCTCTACATCATTCTCTTGAGCCCTTACATCACTCTCTTGAGCCTATGCATCACTCTCTTAAGCCTCTGCATCTCTCTCTTCAGCCTCTGCATCACTATCTTGATCCTCTGCATCACTCTCTTGAGCCTCTGCATCAATCTCTTGAGCCTCTGCATCCCTCTCTTAAGCCTCTACATCATTCTCCTGAGCCTTTGCATCCCTCTCTTGAGCGTTTGCATCACTCTCCTAAGCCCCTGCATTCCTCTCATGAGCCTCTGCATCACTCTCAAGTGCCTGTGCATCTTTCTCTTGTGCCTCTGCATCCCTCACTTTAGCCTCGGCATCTCTCTCTTGAGCCTCTGCATTCCTCTCTTGAGGCTCTGCACCACTCTCTTCAGCCTCTGCATCACTCTCGTAAGCCTCTGCATCATTCTCTTAAGCCCCTCATCACTCTCGTACACCTCTGAATCACTCTCTTCAGCCTCTGCTTCACTCTCTTGAACCTCTGCATCACTCTCGTAAGCCTCAGCATCCCTCTTTTGAGCCTCTGCATCACTTTCTTAAGCCTCTGCATCCCTTTCTTGATCCTCTGCATCTCTCTCTTGAACTCCTGCATCCATCTCATGAGCCTATGCATCCCTCTCTTGAGCCTTTGCATCACTCGCTTAAGCCTCTGCATCCCTCTCTTGAGCCTCTGCATCACTCTCAAGAGCCTCTGCATCCCTCTCTTGTGCCTCTCCATCCGTCACTTGAGCCTCTGCATCCCTCTCTTGAGCCCCTGCATCCCTCTCTTGAGCCTCTGCATCCCTCTCTTGAGCCTCTGCATCACTTTCTTCAGCCTCTGCATCACTCTCTTAAGCCTTTGCTTCCCTCTCTTGATCCTCTGCATCACTCTCTTGAGCCTCTGCATCACTCTCTTGATCGTCTGCATCACTCTCTTGAGCCTCTGCATCACTCTCTTGAGCCTCTCTATCACTCTATTGAGCCTCTGCATCACTCATTTGAACCTCTGCATCACTCTCTTAAGACTCTGCATCCCTCTCTTGAGTCTCTGCATCACTCTCTTCAGGCTCTGCATCCCTTTTTTGAGCCTATGCATCACTTTTTTAAGCCTCTGCATCCCTTTCTTGAGCCTCTGCATCACTCTCTTGAACTCCTGCATCCCTCTCATCAGCCTCTGCATCTGTCATCTGAGCTTTTGCATCACTCTGTTAGGAATCTGCATCCCTCTCCTGAACCTCTGCATCACTCTCAAGAGCCTCTGCATCCCTCTCTTGTGCCTCTGCATCCCTCACTTGAGCCTCACTTGAGCCTTTGCATCACTCGCTTAAGCCTCTGCATCCCTCTCTTGAGCCTCTGCATCACTCTCAAGAGCCTCTGCATCCCTCTCTTGTGCCTCTGCATCCCTCACTTGAGCCTCTGCATCCCTCTCTTGAGCCCCTGCATCCCTCTCTTGAGCCTCTGCATCCCTCTCTTGAGCCTCTGCATCACTTTCTTCAGCCTCTGCATCACTCTCTTAAGCCTTTGCTTCCCTCTCTTCATCCTCTGCATCACTCTCTTGAGCCTCTGCATCACTCTCTTGATCGTCTGCATCACTCTCTTGAGCCTCTGCATCACTCTCTTGAGCCTCTCTATCGCTCTATTGAGCCTTTGCATCACTCTCTTGAACCTCTGCATCACTCTCTTAAGACTCTGCATCCCTTTCTTGATTCTCTGCATCACTCTCTTCAGGCTCTGCATCCCTTTTTTGAGCCTATGCATCACTTTTTTAAGCCTCTGCATCCCTTTCTTGAGCCTCTGCATCACTCTCTTGAACTCCTGCATCCCTCTCATCAGCCTCTGCATCTCTCATCTGAGCTTTTGCATCACTCTGGTAAGAATCTGCATCCCTCTCCTGAGCCTCTGCGTCACTCTCAAGAGCCTCTGCATCCCTCTCTTGTGCCTCTGTATCCCTCACTTGAGCCTCTGCATCCCTCTCTTAAGGCAGTCCATCCCTCTCTTGAGCCTCTGCATTTCTCTCTTAAGCCTCTGCATCATTCTCTTAAGCCTCTGCATCACTCTCGTAAGCCTCTGAATCACTCTCTTGAGCCTCTGCATCCCTCTCTTGAACTCCTGCATCCCTCTCGTTAGCCTCTGCATCCCTTCCTTGAACCTTTGCATCACTCTCAAGAGCCTCTGCATCCCTCTCATGTGCCTCTGCATCCCTCACTTGAGCCTCTGCATCCCTCTCTTGAGCCTCTGCATCCCTCTCTTAAGCCTCTGCATCACTCTCTTAAGCCTCTGCATCACTCTCGTAAGCCTCTGAATCACTCTCTTGAGCCTCTGCATTCCTCTCTTGAGCCTCTGCATCACTCTCTTCAGGCTCTGTATATCTTTTTTGAGCCTATGCATCACTTTCATAAGTCTCTGCATCCCTTTCTTGAGCCTTTGCATCACTCTCTTCAACTCCTGCATCCCTCTCATGAGCCTCTGCATCCCTCTCATAAGCCTCTGCATCCCTTATCTGAGCTTTTGCATCACTCGCTTAAGAATCTGCATCCATCTCTTGAGTCTCTGCGTCACTCTCAAGAGGCTCTGCATCCCTTTCTTGTGCCTCTGCATCCCTCACATGAGCCTCTGCATCCCTCTCTTGAACTCCTGCATCCCTCTCATTAGCCTCTGCATCCCTTCCTTGAACCTTTGCATCACTCTCTTAAGCCTCTGCATCCCTCTCCTGAGCCTCAGCATCCCTCTCTCAAGCCTCTGCATCACCCTCTTCAGCCTCTGCATTACTCTCTTGAGACTCAACATCCCTCTCCTAAGCCACTGCATAACTCTCTCGAGCCTCTACATCACCCTCTTGATTCTCTGCATCACTCTCTTAAGCCTCTGCATCTCTCTCTAGAGCCTCTGCATCACATTCTTCAGCCTCTGCATCACTCTCTTAAGCCTCTGATTCCCTCTCTTGATCCTCTGCATTACTCTCTTGAGCCTCTGAATCACTCTCTTGAGCCTCTGCATCACTCTCTTGAGCCTTTCTATCACTCTATTGCGCCTCTGCATCACTCTCTTGAGCCTCTGCATCACTCTCTTAAGACTTTGCATCCCTCTCTTGATTCTCTGCAACACTCTCTTGAGCCTCTGTATCATATTCTTGAGCCTCTGCATCCATTTCGTAAGCCTCTACATCATTCTCTTGGGCCTCTGCATCACTCTCTTGAGCCTCTTCATCACTCTCGTAAGCCTCTGCCTTTCTCTCTTGAGCCTCTGCATAACTCTCTTGAGCCTCTCCATCCCTCTCTGGAGCCTCAGCATCCCTCTCTTGAACCTTTTGCAGCAAACTCTTGAGCCTCTGCTTCATTCTCTTGAGCCTCTGCATCCCTCTCTTAAGCCTCTGCATCACTCTCTTGAGCCTCTGCATCACTCTCTTGAGCCTCTGCATCACTCCCTTAGGCCTATGCATCACTCTCTTTAACCTCTGCATCCCTCTCTTGATCCTCTGCATCAGTCTCTTGAGCCTCTGCATCATTCTCTTGAGCCTCTACATCCTTCTCTTAAGCCTCTACATCATTCTCTTGAACCCCTGCATCACTCTCTTGAGCCTCTGCATCAACCTCTTCAGCCTCTGCATCACTCTCTTCAGCCTCTGCATCACTCTCTTAAGCCTCTGCTTCCCTCTCTTCATCCTCTGCATCACTCTCTTGAGCCTCTGCATCACTCTCTTGTTCGTCTGCATCACTCGCTTGAGCCTCTGCATCACTCTCTTGAGCCTTTCTATTACTCTATTGAGCCTCTGCATCACTCTCTTGAGCCTTTGCATCACTCTCTTAAGCCTCTGCATTCCTCTCTTGATTCTCTGCATCACTCTCTTAAGCCTCTACATCATTGTCTTTAGCCTCTGCATCACTCTCTTGAGCCTCTGCATCACTCCCTTGAGCATCTGCATCCCTCTCTGGAGCCTCAGCATCCCTCTCTTGAGCCTTTTGCAGCACTCTCTTGAGCCTCTGCATCATTCTCTTGAGCTTCTGCATCCCTCTCTTAAGCCTCTGCATCACCCTCTTGAGCCTCTGCATCCTCTTTTAAGCCTCTGCATCACTCTCTTGAGCCTCTCTATTACTATTTTGAGCCTCTGCATCACTCTCTTGAGCCTTTGCATCACTCTCTTAAACCTCTGCATTCCTCTCTTGATTCTCTGCATCACTCTCTTAAGCCTCTACATCATTCTCATTAGCCTCTGCATCACTCTCTTGAGCCTCTGCTTCACTCCCTTGAGCCTCTGCATCTCTCTCTTGAGCCTCTGCATCACTCTCTTGAGCCTCTGCATCTCTCTCTTGAGCCTCTGCATCACTCTCATGAGCCTCTGCATCACTCTCTTGAGCCTCTGCATCACTCTCCTGAGCTTCTGCATCACTCTCGTAAACCTCTGCATCTCTCTCTTGATGCTCTGCATCACTCTCTTGAGCCTCTGCATTATTCTTTTGAGCCTCTACATCCTTCTCTTATGCCTCTACATCATTCTCTTGAGCCCCTGCATCACTCTCTTGAGCCTCTGCATCACTCTCTTAAGCCTTTGCGTCTCTCTCTTCAGCCTCTGCATCACTCTCTTGATCCTCTGTATCACTCTCTTGAGCCTCTGCATCATTCTCCTGAGCCTCTGCATCCCTCTCTTAAGCCTCTACATCATTCTCTTGAGCCTCTGCATCCCTCTCTCCAGCCTTTGCAACACTCGCTTAAGCCTCTGCATCCCTCTCTTGAGCCTCTGCATCACTCTCAAGAGCCTCTGCATCCCTCTCTTGTGCCTCTGCGTTCCTCACTTGAGCCTCTGCATCCATCGCTTGAGCCTCTGCATCCCTCTCTTGAGCCTCTGCATCCCTCTCTTGTGCCTCTGCATCCCTCTCTTAAGCCGCTGCATCACTCTCTTAAGCCTCTGAATCACTCTCTTGAGCCTCTGCATCTTGAGCCTCTTGAGCCTCTTGAGCCTCTGCATCACTCCCTTCAGACTCTGCATCCCTTTTTTGAGCCTATGCATCATTTTCTTAAGCCTCTACATCCTTTTCTAGAGCCCCTGCATCACTCTCTTGAGCCTCTGCATCACTCATTTGAGCCTCTGCATCCCTCTCTTAAGCCTCTGCATCACTCTCTTAAGCCTCTGCATCCCTCTCTTGACCATCTGCATCTCTCTCGTAAGCCTCTGCATCACTCTCTTGAGCCTCTGCTTCCCTCTTTTAAGCCTCTGCGTCACTCTCTTGAGCCTCTGCATCCCTCTTTTAAGCCTCTGCATAACTCTCCTAAGCCTCTGCATCACTCTCTTATGCCTCTGAATCACTCTCTTGAGCCTCTGCATAACTCTCTTGAGCCCCTGCATCCCTCTCTCAAGCCTCTGCATTACTCTCTTGAGCCTCTGCATCCCTCCCTTGAGCCTCTGCATCACTCTCTTCAGCCTCTTCAACCCTCTCTCGAGCCTCTGCATCACTCTCTTGAGCCTCTGCATCACCCTCTTGATCCTCTGCACCACTCTCTTGAGCCTTTGCATCACTCTTTTAAGCCTCTGCATCCCTCTCTTGAGCCTCTGCATTACTCTCAAGAGCCTCTGCTTCCCTCTCTTGTGCCTCTGCATCCCTCACCTGAGCCTCTTCATCCCACTCTGTAGCCTCTGCATCCCTCTCTTGGGCCTCTGCATCACTCTCTTGAGCCTCTGCATCACTCTCCTGAACTCCTGCATCCCTCTCATGAGACTCTGCATCCCTCACTTGAGCCTTTGCATCACTCTTTTAAGCCTCTGCATCCCTCTCTTGAGCCTCTGCATCACTCTCTTCGGCGTCTTCATCCCTCTCTTGAGCCTCTGCAACACTCACTTCAGCCTCTGCATCACTCTCTTAAGCCTCTGAGTCCCTCTCTTGAGGCCTCTGCATAACTCTCTTGAGCCTCTGCATCACCCTCTACATCCTCTGCACCACTCTCTTGAGCCTTTGCATCACTCGTTTAAGCCTCTGCATCCCTCTCTTGAGCCTCTGCATTACTCTCAAGAGCCTCTGCTTCCCTCTCTTGTTCCTCTGCATCCCTCACCTGAGCCTCTGCATCCCACTCTGTAGCCTCTGCATCCCTCTCTTGGGCCTCTGCATCCCTCTCTTGAGCCTCTGCATCCCTCTTTTAAGCCTTTGCATCACTCTCTTAAGCCTCTGCATCGCTCTCTTAAGCCTCTGAATCACTCTCTTAGGCCTCTGCATCACTCTCTTGATCCCCTGCATCCCTCTCTCAAGCCTCTGCATCACTCTCTAGAGCCTCTGCATCACCCTCTTAAGCGTCTGCATTACTCTCTTGAGCCTCTGCATCCCTCTCCTAAGCCGCTGCCTCAATCTCCTAAGCCTCTGCATCACTCTCCTGAGCCTCTGCATCCCTCTCTTGAGCCTCTGTATCACTCTCTTCAGCCTCTTCATCCCTCTCTTGAGCCTCTGCAACACTCTCTACAGCCTCTGCATCACTCTCATAAGCCTCTGAATCCCGCTCTTGAGGCCTCTGCATAACTCTCTCGAGACTCTGCATCACTCTTTTGATTCTCTGCATCACTCTCTCCAGTCTCTGAATCACTCTCTCTAGCCTCTGCATCACTCTCTTGATCCTCTGCATCACTCTCTTGATCCCCCTGCATCCCTCTCTCAAGCCTTTACATCACTCTCTTTAGGCTCTGCATCACCCTCTTAAGTTTCTGCATTAACCTCTTGAGCCTCTGCATCCCTCTCCTAAGCCTCTGCCTCACTCTCTTAAGCCTCTGCATCTTTCTCTTGAGCCTCTGCATCCCTCTCTTCAGCCTCTGCATCACTCTCTTCAGCCTCTTCATCCCTCTCTTGAGCCTCTGCAACACTCTCTTCAGCCTCTGCATCACTCTCTTAAGCCTCTGAATCCCTCTCTTGAGGCCTCTGCATAACTCTCTTGAGCCTCTGCATCACTCTCTTGATCCTCTGCATCACTCTCTTGAGCCTCTGTATCACTCTCTTGAGCCCCTGCATCCCTCTCTTGAGCCTCTGCATCACTCTCTTGAGCCTCTGCATCACCCTTTCAAGCCTCTACATTCCTCTTTTGAGCCTCTGCGTCACTTTCTTAAGCCTCTGCATCACTCTCTTAAGCGTCTGCATCACTCTTGTAAGCTTCTGAATCACTCTCCTGAGCCTCTGCATCCCTCTCATGAGCCTCTGCATCACTCCCAAGGGCCTCTGCGTCCCTCTCATTTGCCTCTTCATCCCTCACTTGAGCCTCTGCATCCCTCTCTTGAGCCTCTGCATCACTCTCCTGAACTCCTGCATCCCTCCCATGAGACTCTGCATCCCTCACTTGAGCCTTTGCATCACTCTTTTAAGCCTCAGCATCCCTCTCTTGAGCCTTTGCGTCACTCTCAAAAGCCTCTGCATCCCTCTCTTGTGCCTCTGCTTCCCTCACTCTAGCCTCTGCATCCCTCTCTTGAGCCCCTGCATCCCTCTTTTGAGCCTCTGCATCACTTTCTTAAGCCTCTGCATCCCTTTCTTGAGCCTCTGCATCTCTCTCTTGAACTCCTGCATCCCTCTCATGAGCCTTTGTATACCTTTCTTGAGCCTTTGCATCACTCGCTTAAGCCTATGCATCCCTCTCTTTGGCCTCTGCATCCCTCACTTGAGCCTCTGCATCCCTCTCTTGAGCCCCTGCATCCCTCTCTTGAACCTCTGCATCCCTCTCTTGAGCCTCTGCATCCCTCTCTTAAGCCTCTGCATCACTCTCTTAAGCTTCTGCATCACTCTCGTAAGCCTCTGAATCACTCTTTTGAGCCTCTGCATCCCTCTCTTGAGCCTCTGCATCATTCTCCTGAGCCTCTGCATCCCTCTCTTAAGCCTCTGCAACACTCTCTTCAGCCTCTGCATCACTCTTCAGCCTCAGCATTCCTCTCTTGATCATCTGCATCACTCTCTTAAGCCTCTGCATCACTCTCTTATGCCTCTGAATCACTCGCTTGAGCCTCTGCATAACTCTCTTGAGCACCGGCATCCCTCTCTCAAGCCTCTGCATCACTCTCTTGAGCCTGTGCATCCCTCTCTTGAGCCTCTGCATCTCTCTCTTCAGCCTCTTCATCCCTCTCTTAAGCCTCTGAATCCCTCTTTTGAGGCCTCTGCATAACTCTCTCGTGCCTCTGCATCACTCTCTTGATTCTCTGCATCACTCTCGTAAGCATCTGAATCACTCTCTCGAGCCTCTACATAACTCTCTTGATCCTCTGCATCACTCTCTTGAGCCTGTGCATCACCCTCTTGATCCTCTGCATCACTCCCAAGGGCCTCTGCGTCCCTCTCATTTGCCTCTTCATCCCTCACTTGAGCCTCTGCATCCCTCTCTTGAGCCTCTGCATCACTCTCCTGAACTCCTGCATCCCTCCCATGAGACTCTGCATCCCTCACTTGAGCCTTTGCATCACTCTTTTAAGCCTCAGCATCCCTCTCTTGAGCCTTTGCGTCACTCTCAAGAGCCTCTGCATCCCTCTCTTGTGCCTCTGCTTCCCTCACTCTAGCCTCTGCATCCCTCTCTTGAGCCCCTGCATCCCTCTTTTGAGCCTCTGCATCACTTTCTTAAGCCTCTGCATCCCTTTCTTGAGCCTCTGCATCTCTCTCTTGAACTCCTGCATCCCTCTCATGAGCCTTTGTATACCTTTCTTGAGCCTTTGCATCACTCGCTTAAGCCTATGCATCCCTCTCTTTGGCCTCTGCATCCCTCACTTGAGCCTCTGCATCCCTCTCTTGAGCCCCTGCATCCCTCTCTTGAACCTCTGCATCCCTCTCTTGAGCCTCTGCATCCCTCTCTTAAGCCTCTGCATCACTCTCTTAAGCTTCTGCATCACTCTCGTAAGCCTCTGAATCACTCTTTTGAGCCTCTGCATCCCTCTCTTGAGCCTCTGCATCATTCTCCTGAGCCTCTGCATCCCTCTCTTAAGCCTCTGCAACACTCTCTTCAGCCTCTGCATCACTCTTCAGCCTCAGCATTCCTCTCTTGATCATCTGCATCACTCTCTTAAGCCTCTGCATCACTCTCTTATGCCTCTGAATCACTCGCTTGAGCCTCTGCATAACTCTCTTGAGCACCGGCATCCCTCTCTCAAGCCTCTGCATCACTCTCTTGAGCCTGTGCATCCCTCTCTTGAGCCTCTGCATCTCTCTCTTCAGCCTCTTCATCCCTCTCTTAAGCCTCTGAATCCCTCTTTTGAGGCCTCTGCATAACTCTCTCGTGCCTCTGCATCACTCTCTTGATTCTCTGCATCACTCTCGTAAGCATCTGAATCACTCTCTCGAGCCTCTACATAACTCTCTTGATCCTCTGCATCACTCTCTTGAGCCTGTGCATCACCCTCTTGATCCTCTGCATCACTCTCTTGAGCCTCTGCATCATTCTCTTGAGCCTCTGCATCCCTCTCTTAAGCCTCTATATCATTCTCTTGAGCCTTTGCATCCCTCTCTTGAGCCTCTGCATCTCTCTCTTGAAATCCTGCTTCTCTCTCATGAGCCTTTGCATCCCTCTCTTGAGCCTTTGCATCACTCTTTTAAGCCTCTGCATCCCTCTCTTGAGCCTCTGCATCACTCTCTTCGGCGTCTTCATCCTTCTCTTGAGCCTCTGCAACACTCACTTCAGCCTCTGCATCACTCTCTTAAGCCTCTGAGTCCCTCTCTTGAGGCCTCTGCATAACTCTCTCGAGCCTCTGCATCACTCTCTTGATTCTCTGCATCACTCTTGTAAGCATCTGAATCACTCTCTCGAGCCTCTACATAACTCTCTTGATCCTCTACATCATTTTCTTGAGCCTCTGCATCCCTCTCTTGAGCCTCTGCATCTCTCTCTTGAACTCCTGCATCTCTCTCATGAGCCTTTGCATCCCTCTCTTGAGCCTTTGCATCACTCTTTTAAGCCTCTGCATCTCTCTCTTGAGCCTCTGCATCACTCTCATGAGCCTTTGCATCCCTCTCTTGAGCCTTTGCATCACTCTCGTAAACCTCTGCATCCCTCTCTTGATGCTCTGCATCACTCTCTTGAGCCTCTGCATTACTCTTTTGAGCCTCTACATCCTTCTCTTAAGCCTCTACATCATTCTCTTGAGCCCCTGCATCACTCTCTTGAGCCTCTGCATCACTCTCTTAAGCCTTTGCATCTCTCTCTTCAGCCTCTGCATCACTCTCTTGATCCTCTGTATCACTCTCTTGAGCCTCTGCATCATTCTCCTGAGCCTCTGCATCCCTCTCTTAAGCTTCTACATCATTCTCTTGAGCCTCTGCATCCCTCTCTCCAGCCTTTGCATCACTCGCTTAAGCCTCTTCATCCCTCTCTTGAGCCTCTGCATCACTCTCAAGAGCCTCTGCATCCCTCTCTTGTGCCTCTGCGTCCCTCATTTGAGCCTCTGCATCCCTCTCTTGAGCCTCTGCATCCCTCTCTTGAGCCTCTGCATCCCTCTCTTGAGCCTCTGCATCCCTCTCTTAAGCCGCTGCATCACTCTCTTAAGCCTCTGCATCACTCTCGTAAGCCTCTGAATCACTCTCTTGAGCCTCTGCATCCATCTCTTGAGCCTCTGCATCACTCCCTTCAGACTCTGCATCCCTTTTTTGAGCCTATGCATTATTTTCTTAAGCCTCTACATCCTTTTCTAGAGCCCGTGCAACACTCTCTTGAGCCTCTGCATCACTCTCTTGAGCCTCTGCATCCCTCTCTTAAGCCTCTGCAACACTCTCTTCAGCCTCTGCATCACTCTCTTAAGCCTCTGCATCCCTCTCTTGACCATCTGCATCACTCTCGTAAGCCTCTGCATCACTCTCTTGAGCCTCTGCTTCCCTCTTTTAAGCCTCTTCGTCACTCTCTTGAGCCTCTGCATCCCTCTTTTAAGCCTCTGCATAACTCTCCTAAGCCTCTGCATCACTCTCTTATGCCTCTGAATCACTCTCTTGAGCCTCTGCATAACTCTCTTGAGCCCCTGCATCCCTCTCTCAAGCCTCTGCATTACTCTCTTGAGCCTCTGCATCCCTCCCTTGAGCCTCTGCATCACTCTCTTCAGCCTCTTCATCCCTCTCTTGAGCCTCTGCAACACTCACTTCAGCCTCTGCATCACTCTCTTAAGCCTCTGAGTCCCTCTCTTTAGGCCTCTGCATAACTCTCTCGAGCCTCTGCATCACTCTCTTGATTCTCTGCATCACTCTCGTAAGCATCTGAATCACACTCGAGCCTGTACATAACTCTCTTGATCCTCTGCATCACTCTCTTGAGCCTCTGCATCACCCTCTTGATCCTCTGCATCACTCTCTTGAGCCTTTGCATCACTCTTTTAAGCCTCTGCATCCCTCTCTTGAGCCTCTGCATCACTCTCAAGAGCCTCTGCTTCCCTCTCTTGTGCCTCTGCATCCCTCACCTGAGCCTCTGCATCCCACTTTGTAGCCTCTGCATCCCTCTCTTGGGCCTCTGCATCACTCTCTTGATCCCCCTGCATCCCTCTCTCAAGCCTTTGCATCACTCTCTTGAGCCTCTGCATCACCCTCTTAAGTTTCTGCATTAACCTCTTGAGCCTCTGCATCCCTCTCCTAAGCCTCTGCCTCACTCTCTTAAGCCTGTGCATCTTTCTCTTGAGCCTCTGCATCCCTCTCTTCAGCCTCTGCATCACTCTCTTCAGCCTCTTCATCCCTCTCATGAGCCTCTGCAACACTCTCTTCAGCCTCTGCATCACTCTCTTAAGCCTCTGAATCCCTCTCTTGAGGCCTCTGCATAACTCTCTTGAGCCTCTGCATCACTCTCTTGATCCTCTGCATCACTCTCTTGAGCCTCTGTATCACTCTCTTGAGCCCCTGCATCCCTCTCTTGAGCCTCTGCATCACTCTCTTGAGCCTCTGCATCACCCTTTCAAGCCTCTACATCCCTCTTTTGAGCCTCTGCGTCACTTTCTTAAGCCTCTGCATCACTCTCTTAAGCCTCTGGATCACTCTTGTAAGCTTCTGAATCACTCTCCTGAGCCTCTGCATCCCTCTCATGAGCCTCTGCATCACTCCCAAGGGCCTCTGCGTCCCTTTCATTTGCCTCTTCATCCCTCACTTGAGCCTCTGCATCCCTCTCTTGAGCCTCTGCATCACTCTCCTGAACTCCTGCATCCCTCTCATGAGACTCTGCATCCCTCACTCTAGCCTCTGCATCCCTCTCTTGAGCCCCTGCATCCCTCTTTTGAGCCTCTGCATCACTTTCTTAAGCCTCTGCATCCCTTTCTTGAGCCTCTGCATCTCTCTCTTGAACTCCTCCATCCCTCTCATGAGCCTTTGTATACCTTTCTTGAGCCTTTGCATCACTCCTTAAGCCTATGCATCCCTCTCTTTAGCCTCTGCATCCCTCACTTGAGCCTCTGCATCCCTCTCTTGAGCCCCTGCATCCCTCTCTTGAACCTCTGCATCCCTCTCTTGAGCCTCTGCATCCCTCTCTTAAGCCTCTGCATCACTCTCTTAAGCTTCTGCATCACTCTCGTAAGCATCTGAATCACTCTCTTGAGCCTCTACATCCCTCTCTTTAGCCACTGAATCCCTCTCTAAAGCCTCTGCATCAGTCTCTTGAGCCTCTGCAACACTCTCTTCAGCCTCTGCATCACTCTTCAGCCTCTGCATTCCTCTCTTAAGCCTCTGCATCACTCTCTTAAGCCTCTGCATCACTCTCTTATGCCTCTGAATCACTCGCTTGAGCCTCTGCATAACTCTCTTGAGCACCGGCATCCCTCTCTCAAGCCTCTGCATCACTCTCTTGAGCCTCTGCATCCCTCTCTTGAGCCTCTGCATCTCTCTCTTCAGCCTCTTCATCCCTCTCTTGAGCCTCTGCAACACTCACTTCAGCCTCTGCATCACTCTCTTAAGCCTCTGAATCCCTCTTTTGAGGCCTCTGCATAACTCTCTCGTGCCTCTGCATCACTCTCTTGTTTCTCTGCATCACTCTCGTAAGCATCTGAATCACTCTCTCGAGCCTCTACATAACTCTCTTGATCCTCTGCATCACTCTCTTGAGCCTGTGCATCACTTTCTTGATCCTCTGCATCACTCTCTTGAGCCTCTGCATCATTCTTTTGAGCCTCTGCATCCCTCTCTTAAGCCTCTACATCATTCTCTTGAGCCTCTGCATCCCTCTCTTGAGCCTCTGCATCTCTCTCTTGAACTCCTGCATCTCTCTCATGAGCCTTTGCATCCCTCTCTTGAGCCTTTGCATCACTCTTTTAAGCCTCTACATCCCTCTCTTGAGCCTCTGCATCACTCTCAAGAGCCTCTGCTTCCCTCTCTTGTGCCTCTGCATCCCTCACATGAGCCTCTACATCCCTCTCTTGAGCCTCTGCATCCCTCTCTTGGGCCTCTGCATCCCTCTCTTGAGCCTCTGCATCCCTCTTTTAAGCCTTTGCATCACTCTCTTAAGCCTCTGCATCACTCTCTTAAGCCTCTGAATCACTCTCTTAAGCATCTGCATCACTCTGTTGATCCCCTGCATCCCTCTCTCATTCCTCTGCATCCCTCTCTTGAGCCTCTGCATCACCCTCTTTAGCGTCTGCATTACTCTCTTGAGCCTCTGCATCCCCCTCCTAAGCCTCTGCCTCATTCTCTTAAGCCTCTGCATCACTCTCTTGCGCCTCTGCATCCCTCTCTTGAACCTCTGCATCACTCTCTTCAGCCTCTTCATCCCACTCTTGAGCCACTGCAACACTCTCTTCAACCTCTGCATCACTCTCTTAAGCCTCTGAATTACTCTCTCGAGCCTCTGCATCACTCTCTTGATCCTCTGCATCACTCTCTTGATCCCCTGCATCCCTCTCTCAAGCCTCTGCATCACTCTCTTGAGCATCTGCAACACCCTCTTAAGCCTCTGCATTACTCTCTTGAGCCTCTGCATCCCTCTCCTAAGCCTCTGCCTCACTCTCGTAAGCCTCTGCATCACTCTCTTGAGCCTCTGCATCCCTCTCTTCAGCTTCTGCATCCCCCTCTTGAGCCTCTTCATCCCTCTCTTGAGCCTCTGCAACACTCTCTTCAGCCTCTGCATCACTCTCTTAAGCCTCTGAATCTCTCTCTTGAGGCCTCTGCATAACTCTCTCGAGCCTCTGCATCACTCTCTTGATTCTCTGCATCACTCTCGTAAGCATCTGAATCACACTCGAGCCTGTACATAACTCTCTTGATCCTCTGCATCACTCTCTTGAGCCTCTGCATCACCCTCTTGATCCTCTGCATCACTCTCTTGAGCCTTTGCATCACTCTTTTAAGCCTCTGCATCCCTCTCTTGAGCCTCTGCATCACTCTCAAGAGCCTCTGCTTCCCTCTCTTGTGCCTCTGCATCCCTCACCTGAGCCTCTGCATCCCACTCTGTAGCCTCTGCATCCCTCTCTTGGGCCTCTGCATCACTCTCTTGATCCCCTTGCATCCCTCTCTCAAGCCTTTGCATCACTCTCTTGAGCCTCTGCATCACCCTCTTAAGTTTCTGCATTAACCTCTTGAGCCTCTGCATCCCTCTCCTAAGCCTCTGCCTCACTCTCTTAAGCATCTGCATCTTTCTCTTGAGCCTCTGCATCCCTCTCTTCAGCCTCTGCATCACTCTCTTCAGCCTCTTCATCCCTCTCATGAGCCTCTGCAACACTCTCTTCAGCCTCTGCATCACTCTCTTAAGCCTCTGAATCCCTCTTTTGAGGACTCTGCATAACTCTCTTGAGCCTCTGCATCACTCTCTTGATCCTCTGCATCACTCTCTTGAGCCTCTGTATCACTCTCTTGAGCCCCTGCATCCCTCTCTTGAGCCTCTGCATCACTCTCTTGAGCCTCTGCATCACCCTTTCAAGCCTCTACATCCCTCTTTTGAGCCTCTGCGTCGTTTTCTTAAGCCTCTGCATCACTCTCTTAAGCCTCTGGATCAATCTTGTAAGCTTCTGAATCACTCTCCTGAGCCTCTGCATCCCTCTCATGAGCCTCTGCATCACTCCCAAGGGCCTCTGCGTCCCTTTCATTTGCCTCTTCATCCCTCACTTGAGCCTCTGCATCCCTCTCTTGAGCCTCTGCATCACTCTCCTGAACTCCTGCATCCCTCTCATGAGACTCTGCATCCCTCACTTGAGCCTTTGCATCACTCTTTTAAGCCTCTGCATCCCTCTCTTTTGAGCCTCTGCGTCACTCTCAAGAGCCTCTGCATCCCTCTCTTGTGCCTCTGCATCCCTCACCTGAGCCTCTGCATCCCACTCTGTAGCATCTGCATCCCTCTCTTGGGCCTCTGCATCACTCTCTTGATCCCCCTGCATCCCTCTCTCAAGCCTTTGCATCACTCTCTTGAGCCTCTGCATCACCCTCTTAAGTTTCTGCATTAACCTCTTGAGCCTCTGCATCCCTCTCCTAAGCCTCTGCCTCACTCTCTTAAGCATCTGCATCTTTCTCTTGAGCCTCTGCATCCCTCTCTTCAGCCTCTGCATCACTCTCTTCAGCCTCTTCATCCCTCTCATGAGCCTCTGCAACACTCTCTTCAGCCTCTGCATCACTCTCTTAAGCCTCTGAATCCCTCTCTTGAGGCCTCTGCATCACTCTCTTGAGCCTCTGCATCATTCTTTTGAGCCTCTGCATCCCTCTCTTAAGCCTCTACATCATTCTCTTGAGCCTCTGCATCCCTCTCT
The DNA here is from genome assembly GCF_040958095.1 of Procambarus clarkii. Lineage (NCBI taxonomy): Eukaryota > Metazoa > Arthropoda > Malacostraca > Decapoda > Cambaridae > Procambarus > Procambarus clarkii. Next base: position 28,920,218 of record NC_091187.1, read on the forward strand.
TGAGCCTCTGCATCTCTCTCTTGAACTCCTGCATCTCTCTCATGAGCCTTTGCATCCCTCTCTTGAGCCTTTGCATCACTCTTTTAAGCCTCTACATCCCTCTCTTGAGCCTCTGCATCACTCTCAAGAGCCTCTGCTTCCCTCTCTTGTGCCTCTGCATCCCTCACATGAGCCTCTACATCCCTCTCTTGAGCCTCTGCATCCCTCTCTTGGGCCTCTGCATCCCTCTCTTGAGCCTCTGCATCCCTCTTTTAAGCCTTTGCATCACTCTCTTAAGCCTCTGCATCACTCTCCTAAGCCTCTGAATCACTCTCTTAAGCATCTGCATCACTCTGTTGATCCCCTGCATCCCTCTCTCATTCCTCTGCATCCCTCTCTTGAGCCTCTGCATCACCCTCTTTAGCGTCTGCATTACTCTCTTGAGCCTCTGCATCCCCCTCCTAAGCCTCTGCCTCATTCTCTTAAGCCTCTGCATCACTCTCTTGCGCCTCTGCATCCCTCTCTTGAACCTCTGCATCACTCTCTTCAGCCTCTTCATCCCACTCTTGAGCCACTGCAACACTCTCTTCAACCTCTGCATCACTCTCTTAAGCCTCTGAATTACTCTCTCGAGCCTCTGCATCACTCTCTTGATCCTCTACATCACTCTCTTGATCCCCTGCATCCCTCTCTCAAGCCTCTGCATCACTCTCTTGAGCATCTGCAACACCCTCTTAAGCCTCTGCATTACTCTCTTGAGCCTCTGCATCCCTCTCCTAAGCCTCTGCCTCACTCTCGTAAGCCTCTGCATCACTCTCTTGAGCCTCTGCATCCCTCTCTTCAGCTTCTGCACCCCCCTCTTGAGCCTCTTCATCCCTCTCTTGAGCCTCTGCAACACTCTCTTCAGCCTCTGCATCACTCTCTTAAGCCTCTGAATCTCTCTCTTGAGGCCTCTGCATAACTCTCTCGAGCCTCTGCATCACTCTCTTGATTCTCTGCATCACTCTCGTAAGCATCTGAATCACACTCGAGCCTGTACATAACTCTCTTGATCCTCTGCATCACTCTCTTGAGCCTCTGCATCACCCTCTTGATCCTCTGCATCACTCTCTTGAGCCTTTGCATCACTCTTTTAAGCCTCTGCATCCCTCTCTTGAGCCTCTGCATCACTCTCAAGAGCCTCTGCTTCCCTCTCTTGTGCCTCTGCATCCCTCTCCTGAGCCTCTGCATCCCACTCTGTAGCCTCTGCATCCCTCTCTTGGGCCTCTGCATCACTCTCTTGATCCCCCTGCATCCCTCTCTCAAGCCTTTGCATCACTCTCTTGAGCCTCTGCATCACCCTCTTAAGTTTCTGCATTAACCTCTTGAGCCTCTGCATCCCTCTCCTAAGCCTCTGCCTCACTCTCTTAAGCATCTGCATCTTTCTCTTGAGCCTCTGCATCCCTCTCTTCAGCCTCTGCATCACTCTCTTCAGCCTCTTCATCCCTCTCATGAGCCTCTGCAACACTCTCTTCAGCCTCTGCATCACTCTCTTAAGCCTCTGAATCCCTCTTTTGAGGACTCTGCATAACTCTCTTGAGCCTCTGCATCACTCTCTTGATCCTCTGCATCACTCTCTTGAGCCTCTGTATCACTCTCTTGAGCCCCTGCATCCCTCTCTTGAGCCTCTGCATCACTCTCTTGAGCCTCTGCATCACCCTTTCAAGCCTCTACATCCCTCTTTTGAGCCTCTGCGTCGTTTTCTTAAGCCTCTGCATCACTCTCTTAAGCCTCTGGATCAATCTTGTAAGCTTCTGAATCACTCTCCTGAGCCTCTGCATCCCTCTCATGAGCCTCTGCATCACTCCCAAGGGCCTCTGCGTCCCTTTCATTTGCCTCTTCATCCCTCACTTGAGCCTCTGCATCCCTCTCTTGAGCCTCTGCATCACTCTCCTGAACTCCTGCATCCCTCTCATGAGACTCTGCATCCCTCACTTGAGCCTTTGCATCACTCTTTTAAGCCTCTGCATCCCTCTCTTTTGAGCCTCTGCGTCACTCTCAAGAGCCTCTGCATCCCTCTCTTGTGCCTCTGCATCCCTCACCTGAGCCTCTGCATCCCACTCTGTAGCCTCTGCATCCCTCTCTTGGGCCTCTGCATCACTCTCTTGATCCCCCTGCATCCCTCTCTCAAGCCTTTGCATCACTCTCTTGAGCCTCTGCATCACCCTCTTAAGTTTCTGCATTAACCTCTTGAGCCTCTGCATCCCTCTCCTAAGCCTCTGCCTCACTCTCTTAAGCATCTGCATCTTTCTCTTGAGCCTCTGCATCCCTCTCTTCAGCCTCTGCATCACTCTCTTCAGCCTCTTCATCCCTCTCATGAGCCTCTGCAACACTCTCTTCAGCCTCTGCATCACTCTCTTAAGCCTCTGAATCCCTCTCTTGAGGCCTCTGCATAACTCTCTTGAGCCTCTGCATCACTCTCTTGATCCTCTGCATCACTCTCTTGAGCCTCTGTATCACTCTCTTGAGCCCCTGCATCCCTCTCTTGAGCCTCTGCATCCCTCTCTTGAGCCTCTGCATCACTCTCCTGAACTCCTGCATCCCTCTCATGAGACTCTGCATCCCTCACTTGATCCTTTGCATCACTCTTTTAAGCCTCTGCATCCCTCTCTTGAGCCTCTGCGTCACTCTCAAGAGCCTCTGCATCCCTCTCTTGTGCCTCTGCTTCCCTCACTCTAGCCTCTGCATCCCTCTCTTGAGCCCCTGCATCCCTCTTTTGAGCCTCTGCATCACTTTCTTAAGCATCTGCATCCCTTTCTTGAGCCTCTGCATCTCTCTCTTGAACTCCTCCATCCCTCTCATGAGCCTTTGTATACCTTTCTTGAGCCTTTGCATCACTCGCTTAAGCCTATGCATCCCTCTCTTTGGCCTCTGCATCCCTCACTTGAGCCTCTGCATCCCTCTCTTGAGCCCCTGCATCCCTCTCTTGAACCTCTGCATCCCTCTCATGAGCCTCTGCATCACTCTCAAGAGCCTCTGCATCACTCTCTTAAGCTTCTGCATCACTCTCGTAAGCCTCTGAATCACTCTTTTGAGCCTCTGCATCCCTCTCTTGAGCCTCTGAATCACTCTCTTGAGCCTCTGCATCCCTCTCTTAATCCTCTGCATCACTCTCGTAAGCATCTGAATCACTCTCTTGAGCCTCTACATCCCTCTCTTTAGCCACTGAATCCCTCTCTAAAGCCTCTGCATCAGTCTCTTGAGCCTCTGCAACACTCTCTTCAGCCTCTGCATCACTCTTGAGCCTCTGCATTCGTCTCGTAAGCCTCTGCATCACTCTCTTAAGCCTCTGCATCACTCTCTTATGCCTCTGAATCACTCGCTTGAGCCTCTGCATAACTCTCTTGAGCACCGGCATCCCTCTCTCAAGCCTCTGCATCACTCTCTTGAGCCTCTGCATCCCTCTCTTGAGCCTCTGCATCTCTCTCTTCAGCCTCTTCATCCCTCTCTTGAGCCTCTGCAACACTCACTTCAGCCTCTGCATCACTCTCTTAAGCCTCTGAATCCCTCTTTTGAGGCCTCTGCATAACTCTCTCGTGCCTCTGCATCACTCTCTTGTTTCTCTGCATCACTCTCGTAAGCATCTGAATCACTCTCTCGAGCCTCTACATAACACTCTTGATCCTCTGCATCACTCTCTTGAGCCTGTGCATCACAGACTTGATCCACTGCATCACTCTCTTGAGCCTCTGCATCATTCTCTTGAGCCTCTGCATCCCTCTCTTAAGCCTCTACATCATTCTCTTGAGCCTTTGCATCCCTCTCATGAGCCTCTGCATCTCTCTCTTGAACTCCTGCTTCTCTCTCATGAGCCTTTGCATCCCTCTCTTGAGCCTTTGCATCACTCTTTTAAGCCTCTGCATCCCTCTCTTGAGCCTCTGCATCCCTCTCTTCGGCGTCTTCATCCCTCTCTTGAGCCTCTGCAACACTCACTTCAGCCTCTGCATCACTCTCTTAAGCCACTGAGTCCCTCTCTTGAGGCCTCTGCATAACTTTCTCGAGCCTCTGCATCACTCTCTTGATTCTCTGCATCACTCTTGTAAGCATCTGAATCACTCTCTCGAGTCTCTACATAACTCTCTTGATCCTCTACATCATTTTCTTGAGCCTCTGCATCCCTCTCTTGAGCCTCTGCATCTCTCTCTTGAACTCCTGCATCTCTCTCATGAGCCTTTGCATCCCTCTCTTGAGCCTTTGCATCACTCTTTTAAGCGTCTACATCCCCCTCTTGAGCCTCTGCATCACTCTCAAGAGCCTCTGCTTCCCTCTCTTGTGCCTCCGCATCCCTCACATGAGCCTCTACATCCCTCTCTTGAGCCTCTGCATCCCTCTCTTGGGCCTCTGCATCCCTCTCTTGAGCCTCTGCATCCCTCTTTTAAGCCTTTGCATCACTCTCTTAAGCCTCTGCATCACTCTCTTAAGCCTCTGAATCACTCTCTTAAGCATCTGCATCACTCTGTTGATCCCCTGCATCCCTCTCTCATTCCTCTGCATCCCTCTCTTGAGCCTCTGCATCACCCTCTTTAGCGTCTGCATTACTCTCTTGAGCCTCTGCATCCCCCTCCTAAGCCTCTGCCTCATTCTCTTAAGCCTCTGCATCACTCTCTTGAGCCTCTGCATCCCTCTCTTGAACCTCTGCATCACTCTCTTCAGCCTCTTCATCCCACTCTTGAGCCACTGCAACACTCTCTTCAACCTCTGCATCACTCTCTTAAGCCTCTGAATTACTCTCTCGAGCCTCTGCATCACTCTCTTGATCCTCTGCATCACTCTCTTGATCCCCTGCATCCCTCTCTCAAGCCTCTGCATCACTCTCTTGAGCATCTGCAACACCCTCTTAAGCCTCTGCATTACTCTCTTGAGCCTCTGCATCCCTCTCCTAAGCCTCTGCCTCACTCTCGTAAGCCTCTGCATCACTCTCTTGAGCCTCTGCATCCCCCTCTTCAGCTTCTGCATCCCCCTCTTGAGCCTCTTCATCCCTCTTTTGAGCCTCTGCAACACTCTCTTCAGCCTCTGCATCACTCTCTTAAGCCTCTGAATCTCTCTCTTGAGGCCTCTGCATAACTCTCTCGAGCCTCTGCATCACTCTCTTGATTCTCTGCATCACTCTCGTAAGCATATGAATCACACTCGAGCCTGTACATAACTCTCTTGATCCTCTGCATCTCTCTCTTGAGCCTCTGCATCACCCTCTTGATCCTCTGCATCACTCTCTTGAGCCTTTGCATCACTCTTTTAAGCCTCTGCATCCCTCTCTTGAGCCTCTGCATCACTCTAAAGAGCCTCTGCTTCCCTCTCTTGTGCCTCTGCATCCCTCACCTGAGCCTCTGCATCCCACTCTGTAGCCTCTGCATCCCTCTCTTGGGCCTCTGCATCACTCTCTTGATCCCCCTGCATCCCTCTCTCAAGCCTTTGCATCACTCTCTTGAGCCTCTGCATCACCCTCTTAAGTTTCTGCATTAACCTCTTGAGCCTCTGCATCCCTCTCCTAAGCCTCTGCCTCACTCTCTTAAGCATCTGCATCTTTCTCTTGAGCCTCTGCATCCCTCTCTTCAGCCTCTGCATTACTCTCTTCAGCCTCTTCATCCCTCTCATGAGCCTCTGCAACACTCTCTTCAGCCTCTGCATCACTCTCTTAAGCCTCTGAATCCCTCTCTTGAGGCCTCTGCATAACTCTCTTGAGCCTCTGCATCACTCTCTTGAGCCTCTGTATCACTCTCTTGAGCCCCTGCATCCCTTTCTTGAGCCTCTGCATCACTCTCTTGAGCCTCTGCATCACCCTTTCAAGCCTCTACATCCCTCTTTTGAGCCTCTGCGTCACTTTCTTAAGCCTCTGCATCACTCTCTTAAGCCTCTGGATCAATCTTGTAAGCTTCTGAATCACTCTCCTGAGCCTCTGCATCCCTCTCATGAGCCTCTGCATCACTCCCAAGGGCCTCTGCGTCCCTTTCATTTGCCTCTTCATCCCTCACTTGAGCCTCTGCATCCCTCTCTTGAGCCTCTGCATCACTCTCCTGAACTCCTGCATCCCTCTCATGAGACTCTGCATCCCTCACTTGAGCCTTTGCATCACTCTTTTAAGCCTCTGCATCCCTCTCTTGAGCCTCTGCGTCACTCTCAAGAGCCTCTGCATCCCTCTCTTGTGCCTCTGCATCCCTCACCTGAGCCTCTGCATCCCACTCTGTAGCCTCTGCATCCCTCTCTTGGGCCTCTGCATCACTCTCTTGATCCCCCTGCATCCCTCTCTCAAGCCTTTGCATCACTCTCTTGAGCCTCTGCATCACCCTCTTAAGTTTCTGCATTAACCTCTTGAGCCTCTGCATCCCTCTCCTAAGCCTCTGCCTCACTCTCTTAAGCATCTGCATCTTTCTCTTGAGCCTCTGCATCCCTCTCTTCAGCCTCTGCATCACTCTCTTCAGCCTTTTCATCCCTCTCATGAGCCTCTGCAACACTCTCTTCAGCCTCTGCATCACTCTCTTAAGCCTCTGAATCCCTCTCTTGAGGCCTCTGCATAACTTTCTTGAGCCTCTGCATCACTCTCTTGATCCTCTGCATCACTCTCTTGAGCCTCTGTATCACTCTCTTGAGCCCCTGCATCCCTCTCTTGAGCTTCTGCATCCCTCTCTTGAGCCTCTGCATCACTCTCCTGAACTCCTGCATCCCTCTCATGAGACTCTGCATCCCTCACTTGATCCTTTGCATCACTCTTTTAAGCCTCTGCATCCCTCTCTTGAGCCTCTGCGTCACTCTCAAGAGCCTCTGCATCCCTCTCTTGTGCCTCTGCTTCCCTCACTCTAGCCTCTGCATCCCTCTCTTGAGCCCCTGCATCCCTCTTTTGAGCCTCTGCATCACTTTCTTAAGCATCTGCATCCCTTTCTTGAGCCTCTGCATCTCTCTCTTGAACTCCTCCATCCCTCTCATGAGCCTTTGTATACCTTTCTTGAGCCTTTGCATCACTCGCTTAAGCCTATGCATCCCTCTCTTTGGCCTCTGCATCCCTCACTTGAGCCTATGCATCCCTCTCTTTGGCCTCTGCATCCCTCTCTTGTGCCTCTGCATCCCTCACCTGAGCCTCTGCATCCCACTCTGTAGCCTCTGCATCCCTCTCTTGGGCCTCTGCATCACTCTCTTGATCCCCCTGCATCCCTCTCTCAAGCCTTTGCATCACTCTCTTGAGCCTCTGCATCACCCTCTTAAGTTTCTGCATTAACCTCTTGAGCCTCTGCATCCCTCTCCTAAGCCTCTGCCTCACTCTCTTAAGCATCTGCATCTTTCTCTTGAGCCTCTGCATCCCTCTCTTCAGCCTCTGCATCACTCTCTTCAGCCTTTTCATCCCTCTCATGAGCCTCTGCAACACTCTCTTCAGCCTCTGCATCACTCTCTTAAGCCTCTGAATCCCTCTCTTGAGGCCTCTGCATAACTTTCTTGAACCTCTGCATCACTCTCTTGATCCTCTGCATCACTCTCTTGAGCCTCTGTATCACTCTCTTGAGCCCCTGCATCTCTCTCTTGAGCCTCTGCATCCCTCTCTTGTGCCTCTGCTTCCCTCACTCTAGCCTCTGCATCCCTCTCTTGAGCCCCTGCATCCCTCTTTTGAGCCTCTGCATCACTTTCTTAAGCATCTGCATCCCTTTCTTGAGCCTCTGCATCTCTCTCTTGAACTCCTCCATCCCTCTCATGAGCCTTTGTATACCTTTCTTGAGCCTTTGCATCACTCGCTTAAGCCTATGCATCCCTCTCTTTGGCCTCTGCATCCCTCACTTGAGCCTATGCATCCCTCTCTTTGGCCTCTGCATCCCTCACTTGAGCCTCTGCATCTCTCCCCTAAGCCTCTGCCTCACTCTCTTAAGCATCTGCATCTTTCTCTTGAGCCTCTGCATCCCTCTCTTCAGCCTCTGCATCACTCTCTTCAGCCTCATCATCCCTCTCATGAGCCTCTGCAACACTCTCTTCAGCCTCTGCATCAATCTCTTAAGCCTCTGAATTCCTCTCTTGAGGCCTCTACATAACTCTCTTGAGCCTCTGCATCACTCTCTTGATCCTCTGCATCACTCTCTTGAGCCTCTGTATCACTCTCTTGAGCCCCTGCATCCCTCTCTTGAGCCTCTGCATCCCTCTCTTGAGCCTCTGCATCACTCTCCTGAACTCCTGCATCCCTCTCATGAGACTCTGCATCCCTCACTTGATCCTTTGCATCACTCTTTTAAGCCTCTGCATCCCTCTCTTGAGCCTCTGCGTCCCTCTCAAGAGCCTCTGCATCCCTCTCTTGTGCCTCTGCTTCCCTCACTCTAGCCTCTGCATCCCTCTCTTGAGCCCCTGCATCCCTCTTTTGAGCCTCTGCATCACTTTCTTAAGCATCTGCATCCCTTTCTTGAGCCTCTGCATCTCTCTCTTGAACTCCTCCATCCCTCTCATGAGCCTTTGTATACCTTTCTTGAGCCTTTGCATCACTCGCTTAAGCCTATGCATCCCTCTCTTTGGCCTCTGCATCCCTCACTTGAGCCTATGCATCCCTCTCTTTGGCCTCTGCATCCCTCACTTGAGCCTCTGCATCCCTCTCCTAAGCCTCTGCCTCACTCTCTTAAGCATCTGCATCTTTCTCTTGAGCCTCTGCATCCCTCTCTTCAGCCTCTGCATCACTCTCTTAAGCCTCTGAATTCCTCTCTTGAGGCCTCTACATAACTCTCTTGAGCCTCTGCATCTCTCTCTCTTGAACTCCTCCATCCCTCTCATGAGCCTTTGTATACCTTTCTTGAGCCTTTGCATCACTCGCTTAAGCCTATGCATCCCTCTCTTTGGCCTCTGCATCCCTCACTTGAGCCTCTGCATCCCTCTCTTGAGAACCTGCATCCCTCTCTTGAACCTCTGCATCCCTCTCATGAGCTTCTGCATCCCTCTCTTAAGCCTCTGCATCACTCTCTTAAGCTTCTGCATCACTCTCGTAAGCCTCTGAATCACTCTCGTAAGCCTCTGAATCACTCTTTTGAGCCTCTGCATCCCTCTCTTGAGCCTCTGAATCACTCTCTTGAGCCTCTGCATCCCTCTCTTAATCCTCTGCATCACTCTCGTAAGCATCTGAATCACTCTCTTGAGCCTCTACATCCCTCTCTTTAGCCACTGAATCCCTCTCTAAAGCCTCTGCATCAGTCTCTTGAGCCTCTGCAACACTCTCTTCAGCCTCTGCATCACTCTTCAGCCTCTGCATTCCTCTCTTAAGCCTCTGCATCACTCTCTTAAGCCTCTGCATCACTCTCTTATGCCTCTGAATCACTCGCTTGAGCCTCTGCATAACTCTCTTGAGCACCGGCATCCCTCTCTCAAGCCTCTGCATCACTCTCTTGAGCCTCTGCATCCCTCTCTTGAGCCTCTGCATCTCTCTCTTCAGCCTCTTCATCCCTCTCTTGAGCCTCTGCAACACTCACTTCAGCCTCTGCATCACTCTCTTAAGCCTCTGAATCCCTCTTTTGAGGCCTCTGCATAACTCTCTCGTGCCTCTGCATCACTCTCTTGATTCTCTGCATCACTCTCGTAAGCATCTGAATCACTCTCTCGAGCCTCTACATAACTCTCTTGATCCTCTGCATCACTCTCTTGAGCCTGTGCATCACTTTCTTGATCCTCTGCATCACTCTCTTGAGCCTCTGCATCATTCTCTTAAGCCTTTGCATCCCTCTCATGAGCCTCTGCATCTCTCTCTTGAACTCTTGCTTCTCTCTCATGAGCCTTTGCATCCCTCTCTTGAGCCTTTGCATCACTCTTTTAAGCCTCTGCATCCCTCTCTTGAGCCTCTGCATCACTCTCTTCGGCGTCTTCATCCCTCTCTTGAGCCTCTGCAACACTCACTTCAGCCTCTGCATCACTCTCTTAAGCCTCTGAGTCCCTCTCTTGAGGCCTCTGCATAACTCTCTCGAGCCTCTGCATCACTCTCTTGATTCTCTGCATCACTCTTGTAAGCATCTGAATCACTCTCTCGAGTCTCTACATAACTCTCTTGATCCTCTACATCATTTTCTTGAGCCTCTGCATCCCTCTCTTGACCCTCTGCATCTCTCTCTTGAACTCCTGCATCTCTCTCATGAGCCTTTGCATCCCTCTCTTGAGCCTTTGCATCACTCTTTTAAGCCTCTACATCCCTCTCTTGAGCCTCTGCATCACTCTCAAGAGAATCTGCTTCCCTCACTTGTGCCTCTGCATCCCTCACATGAGCCTCTACATCACTCTCTTGAGCCTCTGCATCCCTCTCTTGGGCCTCTGCATCCCTCTCTTGAGCCTCTGCATCCCTCTTTTAAGCCTTTGCATCACTCTCTTAAGCCTCTGCATCACTCTCTTAAGCCTCTGAATCACTCTCTTAAACATCTGCATCACTCTGTTGATCCCCTGCATCCCTCTCTCATTCCTCTGCATCCCTCTCTTGAGCCTCTGCATCACCCTCTTTAGCGTCTGCATTACTCTCTTGAGCCTCTGCATCCCCCTCCTAAGCCTCTGCCTCATTCTCTTAAGCCTCTGCATCACTCTCTTGAGCCTCTGCATCCCTCTCTTGAACCTCTGCATCACTCTCTTCAGCCTCTTCATCCCTCTCTTGAGCCACTGCAGCACTCTCTTCAACCTCTGCATCACTCTCTTAAGCCTCTGAATTACTCTCTCGAGCCTCTGCATCACTCTCTTGATCCTCTGCATCACTCTCTTGATCCCCTGCATCCCTCTCTCAAGCCTCTGCATTACTCTCTTGAGCCTCTGCATCCCTCTCCTAAGTCTCTGCCTCACTCTCGTAAGCCTCTGCATCACTCTCTTGAGCCTCTGCATCCCTCTCTTCAGCTTCTGCATCCCCCTCTTGAGCCTCTTCATCCCTCTCTTGAGCCTCTGCAACACTCTCTTCAGCCTCTGCATCACTCTCTTAAGCCTCTGAATCTCTCTCTTGAGGCCTCTGCATAACTCTCTCGAGCCTCTGCATCACTCTCTCTCGAGCCTCTGCATCACTCTCTTGATGCTCTGCATCACTCTCTTGAGCCTTTGCATCACTCTCTTGAGTCTCTGCATCACTCTCTAGAGCCTCTGCATCACTCTCTTCCGCCTCTGCATCACTCTCTTAAGCCTCTGCTTCCCTCTCTTGATCCTCTGCATCACTCTCTTGAGCCTCTGTATCACTCTCTTGAGCCCCTGCATCCCTCTCATGAGCCTCTGCATCACTCTCTTGAGCCTCTGCATCACCCTTTCAAGCCTCTACATCCCTCTTTTGAGCCTCTGCATCGCTCTCTTCAGCCTCTGCATCACTCTCTTGAACTCCTGCATCCCTCTCATGAGACTCTGCATCCCTCACTTGAGCCTTTGCATCACTCTCTTAAGCCTCTGCTTCCCTCACTCTAGCCTCTGCATCCCTCTCTTGAGCCCCTGCATCCCTCTTTTGAGCCTCTGCATCACTTTCTTAAGCCTCTGCATCCCTTTCTTGAGCCTCTGCATCTCTCTCTTGAACTCCTCCATCCCTCTCATGAGCCTTTGTATACCTCTCTTGAGCCTTTGTATCACTCGCTTAAGCCTATGCATCCCTCTCTTTGGCCTCTGCATCCCTCACTTGAGCCTCTGCATCCCTCTCTTGAGCCCCTGCATCCCTCCCTTGAACCTCTGCATCCCTCTCTTAAGCCTCTGCATCACTCTCTTAAGCTTCTGCATCACTCTCGTAAGCCTCTGAATCACTCTTTTGAGCCTCTGCATCCCTCTCTTGAGCCTCTGAATCACTCTCTTGAGCCTCTGCATCCCTCTCTTAATCCTCTGCATCACTCTCGTAAGCATCTGAATCACTCTCTTGAGCCTCTACATCCCTCTCTTTAGCCACTGAATCCCTCTCTAAAGCTTCTGCATCAGTCTCTTGAGCCTCTGCATCACTCTCTTGAGCCTCTGCATCACTCTCTTGAGCCTCTGCATCCCTCTCTTAAGCCTCTGCAACACTCTCTTCAGCCTTTGCCTCACTCTTCAGCCTCTGCATCCCTCTCTTGATCATCTGCATCACTCTCTTAAACCTCTGCATCACTCTCGTATGCCTCTGTATCACTCGCTTGAGCCTCTGCATAACTCTCTTGAGCACCTGCATCCCTCTCTCAAGCCTCTGCATCACTCTCTTGAGCCTCTGCATCCCTCTCTTGAGCCTCTGCATCTCTCTCTTCAGCCTCTTCATCCCTCTCTTGAGCCTCTGCAACACTCACTTCAGCCTTTGCATCTCTCTCGTAAGCCTCTGAATCCCTCTTTTGAGGCCTCTGCATAACTCTCTTGTGCCTCTGCATCACTCTCTTGATTCTCTGCATCACTCTCTCGAGCCTCTACATAACTCGCTTGATCCTCTGCATCACTCTCTTGAGCCTGTGCATCACCCTCTTGATCCTCTGCATCACTCTCGTGAGCCTCTGCATCATTCTCTTGTGCCTCTGCATCCCTCTCTTAAGCCTCTACATCATTCTCTTGAGCCTTTGCATCCCTCTCTTGAGCCTCTGCATCTCTCTCTTGAACTCCTGCTTCTCTCTCATGAGCCTTTGCATCCGTCTCCTGAGCCTTTGCATCACTCGTTTAAGCCTCTGCATCCCTCTCTTGAGCCTCTGCATCACTCTCAAGAGCCTCTGCTTCCCTTTCTTGTGCCTCTGCATCCCTCACATGAGCCTCTGCATCCCTCTCTTGAGCCTCTGCATCCCTCTCTTGGGCCTCTGCATCCCTCTCTTGAACCTCTGCATCCCTACTTTAAGCCTTTGCATCACTCTCTTAAGCCTCAGCATCACTCTATTAAGCCTCTGAATCACTCTCTTAAGCATCTGCATCACTCTGCTGATCCCCTGCATCCCTCTCTCAAGCCTCTGCATCACTCTCTTAAGCCTCTGCATCACCCTCTTAAGCGTCTGCATTACTCTCTTGAGCCTCTGCATCCCTCTCCTAAGCCTCTGCCTCATTCTCTTAAGCCTCTGCATCACTCTCTTGAGCCTCTACATCCCTCTCTTCAACCTCTGCATCACTCTCTTCAGCCTCTTCATCCCTCTCTTGAGCCTCTGCAACACTCTCTTTATCCTCTGCATCACTCTCTTAAGCCTCTGAATCCCTGTCTTGAGGCCTCTGCATAACTCTCTCGAGCCTCTGCATCACTCTCTTGATTCTCTGCATCACTCTCGCAATTCTCTGAATTACTCTCTCGAGCCTCTGCATCACTCTCTTGATCCCTTGCATCCCTTTCTCAAGCCTCTGCATCACTCTCTTGAGCATCTGCAACACCCTCTTAAGCCTCTGCATTACTCTCTTGAGCCTCTGCATCCCTCTCCTAAGCCTCTGCCTCACTCTCTTAAGCCTCTGCATCACTCTCTTGAGCCTCTGCATCCCTCTCTTCAGCTTCTGCATCACTCTCTTGAGCCTTTTCATCCCTCTCTTGAGCCTCTGCAACACTCTCTTCAGCCTCTGCATCACTCTCTTAAGCCTCTGAATCTCTCTCTTGAGGCCTCTGCATAACTCTCTCGAGCCTCTGCATCACTCTCTTGATCCTCTGCATCACTCGCTTGAGCCTCTGCATCACTCTCTAGAGTCTCTGCATCACTATCTAGAGCCTCTGCATCACTCTCTTCAGCCTCTGCATCACTCTCTTAAGCCTCTGCTTCCCTCTCTTGATCCTCTGCATCACTCTCTTGAACCTCTGCATCACCCTTTTAAGCCTCTGCATCCCTCTTTTGAGCCTCTGCATCACTTTCTTAAGCCTCTGCATCACTCTCTTAAGCCTCTGCATCACTCTCGTAAGTCTCTGAATCACTCTCCTGAGCCTCTGCGTCCCTCTCACTTGCTTCTTCATCCCTCACTTGAGCCTCTGCATCCCTCTCTTGAGCATCTGCATCACTCTCTTGAACTCCTGCATCCCTCTCATGAGACTCTGCATCCCTCACTTGAGCCTTTGCATCACTCTCTTAAGCCTCTGCATCCCTCTCTTGAGCCCCTGCGTAACTCTCAAGAGCCTCTGCATCCCTCTCTTGTGCCTCTGCTTCCCTCACTCTAGCCTCTGCATCCCTCTCTTGAGCCCCTGCATCCCTCTTTTGAGCCTCTGCATCACTTTCTTAAGCCTCTGCATCCCTTTCTTGAGCCTCTGCATCTCTCTCTTGAACTCCTCCATCCCTCTCATGAGCCTTTGCATACCTCTCTTGAGCCTTTGCATCACTCGCTTAAGCCTATGCATCCCTCTCTTTGGCCTCTGCATCCCTCACTTGAGCCTCTGCATCCCTCTCTTGAGCCCCTGCATCCCTCTCTTGAGCCTCTGCATCCCTCTCGTAAGCCTCTGCATCACTCTCTTAAGCTTCTGCATCACTCTCGTAAGCCTCTGCACCCCTCTCTTAATCCTCTGCATCACTTTCGTAAGCATCTGAATCACTCTCTTGAGCCTCTACGTCCCTCTCTTTAGCCACTGAATCCCTCTCTAAAGCCTCTGCATCAGTCTCTTGAGCCTCTGCATCACTCTCTTGAGCCTCTACATCACTCTCTTGAGCCTCTGCATCCCTCTCTTAAGCCTCTGCAACACTCTCTTCAGCCTCTGCATCACTCTCTTCAGCCTCTGCATCCCTCTCTTGATCATCTGCATCACTCTCGTAAGCCTCTGCATCATTCTCCTGAGCCTCTGCATAACTCTCTTGAGCCTCTGCATCACTCTCTTGAGCCTCTGCATCCCTCTTTTAAGCCTCTGCATCTTTCTCTTCAGCCTCTGCATCGCTCTTTTAAGCCTATGCATCACTCTCTTAAGCCTCTGCATCACTCTCTTATGCCTCTGAATCACTCGCTTGAGCCTCTGCATAACTCTCTTGAGCACCTGCATCCCTCTCTCAAGCCTCTGCATCACTCTCTTGAGCCTCTGCATCCCTCTCTTGAGCCTCTGCATCTCTCTCTTCAGCCTCTTCAGCCCTCTCTTGAGCCTCTGCAACACTCACTTCAGCCTCTGCATCACTCCCTTAAGCCTGTGAATCCCTCTTTTGAGGCCTCTGCATAACTCTCTCGTGCCTCTGCATCACTCTCTTGATTATCTGCATCACTCTCGTAAGCATCTGAATCACTCTCTCGAGCCTCTACATAACTCTCTTGATCCTCTGCATCACTCTCTTGAGCCTGTGCATCACCCTCTTGATCCTCTGCATCACTCTCTTGAGCCTCTGCATCATTCTCTTGAGCCTCTGCATCCCTCTCTTAAGCCTCTACATCATTCTCTTGAGCCTTTGCATCCCTCTCTTGAGCCTCTGCATCTCTCTCTTGAACTCCTGCTTCTCTCTCATGAGCCTTTGCATCCCTCTCTTGAGCCTTTGCATCACTCTTTTAAGCCTCTGCATCCCTCTCTTGAGCATCTGCATCACTCTCTTCGGCGTCTTCATCCATCTATTGAGCCTCTGCAACTCTCACTTCAGCCTCTGCATCACTCTCTTAAACCTCTGAGTCCCTCTCTTGAGGCCTCTGCATAACTCTCTCGAGCCTCTGCATCACTCTCTTGATTCTCTGCATCACTCCTGTAAGCATCTGAATCACTCTCTCGAGCCTCTACATAACTCTCTTGATCCTCTGCATCACTCTCTTGAGCCTCTGCATCACCTTTTTTATCCTCTGCATCACTCTCCTGAGCCTCTGCATCATTCCCTTGAGCCTTTGCATCCCTCTCTTAAGCCTCTACATCATTCTCTTGAGCCTCTGCATCTCTCTCTTGAGCCTCTGCATCTCTCTCTTGAACTCCTGCATCTCTCTCATGAGCCTTTGCATCCCTCTCTTGAGCCTTTGCATCACTCTTTTAAGCCTCTGCATCCCTCTCTTGAGCCTCTGCATCACTCTCAACCCGCCAAACACACACCGAAACTACGACGTTGGTACAACGTTCGAACAAGTTTTAACACTTCCTAACCAGTTATAACAACCAATATACCAAGTTGTAACAACGTTCTAATACGTCATAAACACGTTAAGCCAAGATGTAACAACTTTATTACAAGTTGTAACAAGCGGAAAGTAGAGACAGTTTCGGTTTGTGTTTCCAGGGAAGAGCCTCTGCATCCCTCACATGAGCCTGTGATTTAAACAAAATCACAGATTTTTTGTGTGATTTAAACAAAATATCCTCGAATTAGGTATTATTTTGCCGTTTTTCCACGTTGTTGTGAATTTTCAGTTTATTGTAATTATTTCATTAAATATACGAGAAAAATTATGCAAACACATAATTGATCAGAAAATAACCTTAAATACTTTATTTTCAATCATCTATTTGTTTCTCGTTAAAATACTGAATAACATATTCATTTTTACCAATATTTCGATACTATTTCATGTCGTATCACGATATGTGATTTGGCCTTCAAATCACAGATTTTCGCATAATATTACATTTTAAGCAAGTTTTCTTGCATTTTGTTTCGTACTAAAAATCATCGAATTCAGCAATATTTTGACGTTGATCATCCCTTTTTCCTTTATGTGATATAAACAAAATATCATCGAATTAGGCACTATTTTTTCTGTTTTTCCACGTTTTTGTGAATTTTCAGTTTATTGTTATTAATTCATTATATAAACGATAAAAAAAATGCAAACACTTAATTGATTAGATAATATCCTTAAATACTTCATTTTCAATCAACTATTTGTTTCTCGTTAAAATCCTGAGTAAGATATTGAAAAGGAGAGAAGTTCGGTTTTTATTGCATTGTTTTTTATTTATTGTTTTTATTGCGGTTTTACGTGTACATCTTCCATCGGTAATATTAACCGAAAATCAGGAACATTTTAGTTAATTTTAATGAAAACACATTGATTTTTATTATTTGTATTGGAAGCAACATCTTTATACGTCTTTTCTAGGGTCTAAAAAATACGAAACGTCGCTCTATGATTCGAAGTTAAAATCCTCAAATTTGGCATAATAATGACTTTTTCACGTTTTTCATATAGTTTGATATTACTTAAATATATTCATTTTTACCAATATATCGATACTATTTCATCACGATACGTGATTTGGCCTTCAAATCTCAGATTTTCGCATAATATTGCATTTTAAGCAAGTTTTCTTGCTTTTTGTTTCGAACTAAAAATCATCGAATTTAGCAATATTTTGACGATTATCATCCCCTTTTCCTTTATGTGATATAAACAAATTATCATCGAATTAGGCAATATTTTGTTGTTTTTCCACGTTTTTGTGAATTTTCAGTTTATTGTTATTATTTCATTAAATATACGAGAAAAATTATGCAAACACATAATTGATCAGACTATAAGCTTAAATACTTCATTTTCAATCATCTATTTGTTTTTCGTTAAAATACTGAGTAAGATATTGAAAAGGGGAGAAGTTCTGTTTTTATTGCATATATCGACGTTTCAGCCGGATTAGAACGGTTTTACGTGTACATTTTCCATCGGTAATATAAACGGAAAATCAGGAACATTTTATTTAATTGTAATGAAACACATTGATTTTTATCATTTGTATTGGAAACAACATTGTCAAATGTCTTTTCTTGGATCTAAATAATACGAAACCTCGCTTTATGATTCGAAGTTAAAATCCTCAAATATGGTATAATAGTGACTTTTTCACGTTTTTCATGTAGTTTGATATTAAATAATTATATTCATTTTTACCAATATTTCGATACTATTTCAGGTAGTATCACGGTATGGGATTTGGCCTTCAAATCTCAGATTTTCGTATAATATTGCATTTTAAGCAAGTTTTCTTGCATTTTGTTTCGTACTAAAAATCATCGAATTCAGCAATATTTTGACGTTTATCATCCCCTTTTCCTTTATGTGATATAAACAAAATATCATCGAATTAGGCAATATTTTGCCGTTTTTCCACGTTGTTGTGAATTTTCAGTTTATTGTAATTATTTCATTAAATATACGATAAAAATGTGCAAACACATAATTGATTAGAAATTAACCTTAAACACTTCATTTTCAATCAACTATTTGTTTCTCGTTAAAATACTGAGTATTCCAAGATAATGGAAAGGGGAGAAATTCTGTTTTTATTGCATATATCGACGTTTCAGCCGGATTAGAGCGGTTTTACGTGTACATCTTCCATCGGTAATATAAACGGAAAATCAGGAACATTTCAGTTAATTCTAATGAAAACACATTGATTTTTATCATTTGTATTTGAAACAAAATTGTCATATGTCTTTTCTTGGATCTAAATAATACGAAACCTCGCTCAATGATTTGAAGTTAAAATTCTCAAATATGGTAATATAGTGACTTTTTTCACGTTATTCATGTAGTGTGATTTTACGTAAATATATTCGTTATTACCAATATTTCGATACTACTTCAGGTTTTCTCACGATATGTGATTTGGCCTTCAAATCTCAGAATTTCGCAAAATATTGCATTTTAAGCAAGTTTTCTTGCATTTTGTTTCGTACTAAAAATCATCGAATTCAGCAATATTTTGACCTTTATCATCCCCTTTTCCTTTATGTGATTTAAACAAAATATCATCGAATTAGGCAATATTTTGCCGTTTTTCCAAGTTTTCGTGAATTTTCAGTTTATTGTTATTATTTCATTAAATATACGAGAAAAATTATGCAAACACATAATTGATCAGAAAATAACCTTAAATACTTCATTTTCAATCATCTATTTGTTTCTCGTTAAAATACTGAGTAAGATATTGAAAAGGGGAGAAGTTCTGTTTTTATTGCATATAGCGACGTTTCAGCCAGATTAGAACGGTTTTACGTGTACATCTTCCATCGGTAATATAAACCGAAAATCAGGAACATTTTAGTTAATTTTAATGAAAACACATTGATTTTTATTATTCGTATTGGAAGCAACATCTTTATACGTCTTTTCTAGGGTCTAAAAATGCGAAACGTCCCTCTATGATTCGAAGTTAAAATATTCAAATTTGGCATAATAATGACTTTTTCACGTTTTTCATGTAGTTTGATATTACGTAAATATATTCATTTTTACCAATATTTCGATACTATTTCATGTAGTATCACAGTACGTGATTTGGCCTTCAAATCTCAGATTTTCGTATAATATTGCATTTTAAGCAAGTTTTCTTGCATTTTGTTTCGTACTAAAAATCATCGAATTCAGCAATAATTTGACGTTTATCATCCCCTTTTCCTTTATGTGATATAAACAAAATTTCATCGAATTAGGCAATATTTTGCTGTTTTTCCACGTTTTTGTGAATTTTCAGTTTATTGCTATAAATTCATTAAATATACGATAAAAATGTGCAAACACATAATTGATTAGAAATTAACCTTAAACACATCATTTTCAAGCAACTATTTGTTTCTCGTTAAAATACTGAGTAAGATATTGGAAAGGGGAGAAATTCTGTTTTTATTGCATATATCGACGTTTCAGCCGGATTAGAGCGGTTTTACGTGTACATCTTCCATCGGTAATATAAACGGAAAATCAGGAACATTTCAGTTAATTCTAATGAAAACACATTGATTTTTATCATTTGTATTTGAAACAAAATTGTCATATGTCTTTTCTTGGATCTAAATAATACGAAACCTCGCTCAATGATTTGAAGTTAAAATTCTCAAATATGGTAATATAGTGACTTTTTTCACGTTATTCATGTAGTGTGATTTTACGTAAATATATTCGTTATTACCAATATTTCGATACTACTTCAGGTTTTCTCACGATATGTGATTTGGCCTTCAAATCTCAGAATTTCGCAAAATATTGCATTTTAAGCAAGTTTTCTTGCATTTTGTTTTGTACTAAAAATCATCGAATTCAGCAATATTTTGACCTTTATCATCCCCTTTTCCTTTATGTGATTTAAACAAAATATCATCGAATTAGGCAATATTTTGCCGTTTTTCCACGTTGTTGTGAATTTTCAGTTTATTGTAATTATTTCATTAAATATACGAGAAAAATTATGCAAACACATAATTGATCAGACTATAAGCTTAAATACTTCATTTTCAATCATCTATTTGTTTCTCGTTAAAATACTGAGTAAGATATTGAAAAGGAGAGAAGTTCGGTTTTTATTGCATATATCGACGTTTGAGCCGGAATAGAGCGGTTTTACCCTCTTGACCCTCTGCATCCCTCTCTTGAGCCTCTGCAGCACTCTCTTAACCCTCTGCATCACTCTCGTAAGCCTCTGCATCACTCTCTTAAGCCTCTGCATCACTCTCGTAAACCTCTGAATCACTCTCTTCAGCTTCTCATTCACTCTCTTGAGCCCCTGCATCCCTCTATTGAGCCTCTGCATCACTCTCGTGAGCCTCTGCATCACACTCTTAGGCCTCTACATCCCTCTTTTGAGCTTCTTTATCACTTTCTTAGGCCTCTGCATCCCTTTCTTGAGCCTCTGCATCTCTCTCTTGAACTCCTGCATCCATCTCATGAGCCTTTGCATCCCTCTATTGAACCTTTGCATCACTCGCTTAAGCCTCTGCATCCCTCTCTTGAGCCTGTGCATCACTCACAAAAGTCTCTGCATCCCTCTCTAGTGCCTCTGCATCCCTCACCTGAGCCTCTGCATCCCTCTCATGAGCCCCTGCATCCCTCTCTTTAGCCTCTGCATCCCTCTCTTGAGCCTCTGCATCCCTCTCTTAAGCCTCTACATCACTCTCTTAAGCCTCTGCATCCCTCTCTTGATCCTCTGCATCACTCTCTTGAGCCTCTGCATCACTCTCTTGATCGTCTGCATCACTCTCTTGACCCTCTGCATCACTCTCTTGAGCCTCTCTATCTCTCTATTGAACCTCTGCATCACTCTCTTGAGCCTCTGCATCACTCTCTTAAGCCTCTGCATCCCTCTCTTGATTCTCTGCATCACTCTCGTGAGCCTCTGCATCATACTCTTGAGCCTCTGCATCCCTCTCTTAAGCCTCTACATCATTCTCTTGGGCCTCTGCATCACTCTATTGAGCCTCTGCATCACTCACTTAAGCCTCTGCCGTTCTCTCTTGAGCCTCTGCATCACTCTCTTGAGCCTCTGCATTCCTCTCTGGAGCCTCAGCATCCCTCTCTTGAGCCTTTTGCATCACTCTTATGAACCTCTGCATCATTCTCTTGAGCCTCTGCATCCCTTTCTTAAACTTCTGCATCACTCTCTTGAGCCTCTGCATCCCTCTATTAAGCCTCTGCATCACTCTTTTGAGCCTCTGCATCCCTCTCATGAGCCTCTGCATCACTGTCATGAGCCTCTGTATCACTCTCTCGAGCCTCTGCATCACTCTCTAGAGCCTCTGCATCACTCTCCTAAACCTCTGCATCCCTCTCTTGATCCTCTGCATCAGTCTCTTGAGCCTCTGCATCATTCTCTTGAGCCTCTACATCCTTCTCTTAAGCCTCTACATCATTCTCATGAGCCCCTTCATCACTTTCTTCAGCCTCTGCATCACTCTCTTAAGCCTCTGCATCACTCTCTTAAGCCTCTGCCTTTTTCTCTTGAGCCTCTGCATCACTCTCTTGAGCCTCTGCCTCCCTCTCTTAAGCCTCTACATCATTCTCTTGAGCCTCTGCATCCCTCTCTTGAGCCTTTGCATCTCTCTGTTATGCCTCTGCATTCCTCTCATGAGCTTCTGCATCACTCTCAAGTGCCTCTGCATCTTTCTCTTGTGCCTCTGCATCCCGCACTTTAGCCTCTGCTTCCCTCTCTTGAGCCTCTGCATCCCTCTCTTGAGCCTCTGCAAACTCTCTTCAGCCTCTGCATCACTCTCGTAAGCCTTTGCATCACTCTCTTAAGCCTCTCATCACTCTCGTAAACCTCTGAATCACTCTCCTAAGCCTCTCTATCACTCTCTTGAGCCCCTGCATCCCTTTATTGAGCCTCTGCATCACTCTCGTGAGCCTCTGCATCACACTCTTAAGCCTCTGCATCCCTCTTTTGAGCCTCTGCATCACTTTCTTAAGCCTCTGCATCACTCTTGTGAGCCTCTGCATCACACTCTTAAGCCTCTGCATCCCTCTTTTGAGCCTCTGCATCACTTTCTTAAGCCTCTGCATCCCTTTTTTGATCCTCTGCATCTCTCTCTTGAACTCCTGCATCCATCTCATGAGCTTTTGCATCCCTCTCATGAGCCTTTGCATCACTCGCTTAAGCCTCTGCATCCCTCTCTTGAGCCTCTGCATCACTCTCAAGAACCTATGCATCCCTCTCTTGTGCCTCTTCATCCCTCACTTGAGCCTCTGCATCCCTCTCTTGAGCCCCTGCATCCCTCTCTTGAGCCTCTGCAAACTCTCTTCAGCCTCTGCATCACTCTCGTAAGCCTTTGCATCACTCTCTTAAGCCTCTCATCACTCTCGTAAACCTCTCAATCACTCTCCTCAGCCTCTCTATCACTCTCTTGAGCCCCTGCATCCCTTTATTGAGCCTCTGCATCACTCTCGTGAGCCTCTGCATCACACTCTTAAGCCTCTGCATCCCTCTTTTGAGCCTCTGCATCACTTTCTTAAGCCTCTGCATCCCTTTTTTGATCCTCTGCATCTCTCTCTTGAACTCCTGCATCCATCTCATGAGCTTTTGCATCCCTCTCATGAGCCTTTGCATCACTCGCTTAAGCCTCTGCATCCCTCTCTTGAGCCTCTGCATCACTCTCAAGAACCTATGCATCCCTCTCTTGTGCCTCTTCATCCCTCACTTGAGCCTCTGCATCCCTCTCTTGAGGCCCTGCATCCCTCTCTTGAGCCTCTGCATTCCTCTCTTGTGCCTCTGCATCTCTCTCTTAAGCCTCTGCATCACTCTCTTAAGCCTCTGCATCACTCTCATAAGCCTCTGAATCACTCTCTTGAGCCTCTGCATCCCTCTCTTGAGCCTCTGCATCACTCTCTTCAGGCTCTGCATCCCTTTTTTGAGCCTATGCATCACTTTCTTAAGCCTCTGCATCCCTTTCTTGAGCCTCTGCATCACTCTCTTGAACTCCTGCATCCCTTTTTTTATCCTATGGATCACTTTCTTAGGCCTCTGCATCCCTTTCTTGAGAATCTGCATCACTCTCTTGAACTCCTGCATCCCTCTCATCAGCCTCTGCATCCGTCATCTGAGCTTTTGCATCACTCTGTCAAGAATCTGCATCCCTCTCTTGAGCCTCTGCGTCACTCTCAAGAGCCTCTGCATCCCTCTCTTGTGCCTCTGCATCCCTCACTTGAGCCTCTGCATCCCTCACTTGAGGCAGTGCATCCCTCTCTTGAGCCTCTGAATTTCTCTCTTAAGCCTCTGCACCACTCTCTTAAGCCTCTGCATCACTCTCGTAAGCCTCTGCATCACTCTCTTAAGCCTCTGCATCACTTTCGTAAACCTCTGAATCACTCTCTTCAGCCTCTCTATCACTCTCTTGAGCCCCTGCATCCCTCTATTGAGCCTCTGCATCACTCTCGTGAGCCTCTGCATCACACTCTTAAGCCTCTACATCCCTCTTTTGAGCTTCTTTATCACTTTCTTAGGCCTCTGCATCCCTTTCGTGAGCCTCTGCATCTCTCTCTTGAACTCCTGCATCCATCTCATGAGCCTTTGCATCCCTCTATTGAACCTTTGCATCACTCGCTTAAGCCTCTGCATCCCTCACCTGAGCCTCTGCATCCCTCTCATGAGCCCCTGCAGCCCTCTCTTTAGCCTCTGCATCCCTCTCTTGAACCTCTGCATCCCTCTCTTAAGCCTCTACATCACTCTCTTAAGCCTCTGCTTCCCTCTCTTGATCCTCTGCATCACTCTCTTCAGCCTCTGCATCACTCTCTTGATCGTCTGCATCACTCTCTTGACCCTCTGCATCACTCTCTTGAGCCTCTCTATCTCTCTATTGAACCTCTGCATCACTCTCTTGAGCCTCTGCATCACTCTCTTAAGCCTCTGCATCCCTCTCTTGATTCTCTGCATCACTCTCGTGAGCCTCTGCATCATACTCTTGAGCCTCTGCATCCCTCTCTTAAACCTCTACATCATTCTCTTGGGCCTCTGCATCACTCTATTGAGCCTCTGCATCACTCACTTAAGCCTCTGCCGTTCTCTCTTGAGCCTCTGCATCACTCTCTTGAGCCTCTGCATTCCTCTCTGGAGCCTCAGCATCCCTCTCTTGAGCCTTTTGCATCACTCTTATGAACCTCTGCATCATTCTCTTGAGCCTCTGCATCCCTATCTTAAGCTTCTGCATCACTCTCTAGAGCCTCTGCATCCCTCTATTAAGCCTCTGCATCACTCTTTTGAGCCTCTGCATCCCTCTCATGAGCTTCTGCATCACTGTCATGAGCCTCTGCATCACTCTCTCGAGCCTCTGCATCACTCTCTAGAGCCTCTGCATCACTCTCCTAAACCTCTGCATCCCTCTCTTGATCCTCTGCATCAGTCTCTTCAGCCTCTGCATCATTCTCTTGAGCCTCTACATCCTTCTCTTAAGCCTCTACATCATTCTCATGAGCCCCTTCATCACTTTCTTCAGCCTCTGCATCACTCTCTTAAGCCTCTGCATCACTCTCTTAAGCCTCTGCCTTTTTCTCTTGAGCCTCTGCATCACTCTCTTGAGCCTCTGCATCCCTCTCTGGAGCCTCAGCATCCCTCTCTTGAGCCTTTTGCAGCACTCTGTTGAGCCTTTGCATCACTCTCTTGAGCCTCTGCATCATTCTCATGAGCCTATACATCCTTCTCTTAAGCCTCAACATCATTCTCTTGAGCCCCTGCATCACTCTCTTGAGCCTCTGCATCACTCTCTTAATCCTCTGCATCTCTCTCTTCAGCCTCTGCATCACTCTCTTGATCCTTTGCATCACTCACTTGAGCCTCTGTATCATTCTCATGAGCCTCTGCCTCCCTCTCTTAAGCCTCTACATCATTCTCTTGAGCCTCTGCATCCCTCTCTTGAGCCTCTGCATCACTCTCTTGAGCCTCTGCATCCCTCTCTGGAGCCTCAGCATCCCTCTCTTGAGCCTTTTGCAGCACTCTGTTGAGCCTTTGCATCACTCTCTTGAGCCTCTGCATCATTCTCATGAGCCTATACATCCTTCTCTTAAGCCTCAACATCATTCTCTTGAGCCCCTGCATCACTCTCTTGAGCCTCTGCATCACTCTCTTAATCCTCTGCATCTCTCTCTTCAGCCTCTGCATCACTCTCTTGATCCTTTGCATCACTCACTTGAGCCTCTGTATCATTCTCATGAGCCTCTGCCTCCCTCTCTTAAGCCTCTACATCATTCTCTTGAGCCTCTGCATCTTTCTCTTGTGCCTCTGCATCCCGCACTTTAGCCTCTGCTTCCCTCTCTTGAGCCTCTGCATCCCTCTCTTGAGCCTCTGCAAACTCTCTTCAGCCTCTGCATCACTCTCGTAAGCCTTTGCATCACTCTCTTAAGCCTCTCATCACTCTCGTAAACCTCTGAATCACTCTCCTCAGCCTCTCTATCACTCTCTTGAGCCCCTGCATCCCTTTATTGAGCCTCTGCATCACTCTCGTGAGCCTCTGCATCACACTCTTAAGCCTCTGCATCCCTCTTTTGAGCCTCTGCATCACTTTCTTAAGCCTCTGCATCACTCTCGTGAGCCTCTGCATCACACTCTTAAGCCTCTGCATCCCTCTTTTGAGCCTCTGCATCACTTTCTTAAGCCTATGCATCCCTTTTTTGATCCTCTGCATCTCTCTTTTGAACTCCTGCATCCATCTCATGAGCTTTTGCATCCCTCTCATGAGCCTTTGCATCACTCGCTTAAGCCTCTGCATCCCTCTCTTGAGCCTCTGCATCACTCTCAAGAACCTATGCATCCCTCTCTTGTGCCTCTTCATCCCTCACTTCAGCCTCTGCATCCCTCTCTTGAGCCCCTGCATCCCTCTCTTGAGCCTCTGCATTCCTCTCTTGTGCCTCTGCATCTCTCTCTTAAGCCTCTGCATCACTCTCTTCAGGCTCTGCATCCCTTTTTTGAGCCTATGCATCACTTTCTTAAGCCTCTGCATCCCTTTCTTGAGCCTCTGCATCACTCTCTTGAACTCCTGCATCCCTTTTTTTATCCTATGGATCACTTTCTTAGGCCTCTGCATCCCTTTCTTGAGCATCTGCATCACTCTCTTGAACTCCTGCATCCCTCTCATCAGCCTCTGCATCCGTCATCTGAGCTTTTGCATCACTCTGTTAAGAATCTGCATCCCTCTCTTGAGCCTCTGCGTCACTCTCAAGAGCCTCTGCATCCCTCTCTTGTGCCTCTGCATCCCTCACTTGAGCCTCTGCATCCCTCACTTGAGGCAGTGCATCCCTCTCTTGAGCCTCTGAATTTCTCTCTTAAGCCTCTGCATCAATCTCTTAAGCCTCTGCATCACTCTCGTAAGCCTCTGAATCACTCTCTTGAGCCTCTGCATCCCTCTCTTGAACTCCTGCATCCCTCTCATTAGCCTCTGCTTCCCTCTCTCAAGCCTCTGCATCACCCTCTTCAGCCTTTGCATCACTCTCTTAAGCCTCTGCCTTTCTCTCTTGAGCCTCTGTATCACTCTCTTGAGCCTCTGCATCCCTCTATGGAGCCTCAGCATCCCTCTCTTGAGGCTTTTGAAACACTCTGTTGAACCTTTGCATCACTCTCTTGAGCCTCTGCATCATTCTCTTGAGCCTCTACATCCTTCTCTTAAGCCTCTACATCATTCTCTTGAGCCCTTACATCACTCTCTTGAGCCTCTGCATCACTCTCTTAAGCCTCTGCCTCTCTCTCTTCAGCCTCTGCATCACTCTCTTGATCCTCTGCATCACTCTCTTGAGCCTCTGCATCAATCTCTTGAGCCTGTGCATCCCTCTCTTAAGCCTCTACATCATTCTCCTGAGCCTTTGCATCCCTCTCTTGAGCGTTTGCATCACTCTCCTAAGCCTCTGCATTCCTCTCATGAGCCTCTGCATCACTCTCAAGTGCCTCTGCATCTTTCTCTTGTGCCTCTGCATCCCTCACTTTAGCCTCTGCATCCCTCTCTTGAGCCTCTGCATCCCTCTCTTGAGCCTATTCATCACCCTCTTGATTCTCTGCATCACTCTCTTAAGCCTCTGCATCACTCTCTAGAGCCTCTGCATCACTTTCTTCAGCCTCTGCATCACTCTCTTAAGCCTCTGCTTCCCTCTCTTGATCCTCTGCATTACTCTCTTGAGCCTCTGCATCACTCTCTTGATCGTCTGCATCACTCTCTTGATCCTCTGCATCACTCTCTTGAGCCTCTCTTTCACTCTATTGAGCCTCTGCATCACTCTCTTGAGCCTCTGCACCACTCTCTTAAGACTTTGCATCCCTCTCTTGATTCTCTGCATCACTCTCTTGAGCCTCTGTATCATACTCGTGAGACTCTGCTTCCCTCTCTTAAGCCTCTACATCATTCTCTTGGGCCTCTGCATCACTCTCTTGAGCCTCTTCATCACTCTCTTAAGCCTCTGCCTTTCTCTCTTGAGCCTCTGCATAACTCTCTTGAGCCTCTCCATCCCTCTCTGGAGCCTCAGCATCCCTCTCTTGAACCTTTTGCAGCAAACTCTTGAGCCTCTGCTTCATTCTCTTGAGCCTCTGCGTCCCTCTCTTTAGCCTCTGCATCATTCTCTTGAGCCTCTGCATCACTCTCTTGAGCCTCTGCATCACTCCCTTAAGCCTATGCATCACTCTCTTAAACCTCTGCATCCCTCTCTTGATCCTCTGCATCAGTCTCTTGAGCCTCTGCATCATTCTCTTGAGCCTCTTCATCCTTCTCTTAAGCCTCTACATCATTCTCTTGAACCCCTGCATCACTCTCTTGAGCCTCTGCATCACTCTCTTCAGCTTCTGCATCACTCTCTTCAGCCTCTGCTTCCCTCGCTTGATCCTCTGCATCACGCTCTTCAGACTCTTCATCACTCTCTTAAGCCTCTGTTTCCCTCTCTTGATCCTCTGCATCACTCTCTTGAGCCTCTGCGTCACTCTCTTGATCGTCTGCATCACTCGCTTGAGCCTCTGCATCACTCTCTTGAGCCTCTCTATTACTCTATTGAGCCTCTGCATCACTCTCTTGAGCATTTGCATCACTCTCTTAAGCCTCTGCATTCCTGTCTTGATTCTCTGCATCACTCTCTTAAGCCTCTACATCATTCTCTTTAGCCTCTGCATTACTCTCTTGACCCTCGGCATCACTCCCTTGAACCTCTGCATCCCTCTCTGGAGCCTCAGCATCCCTCTCTTGAGACTTTTGCAGCACTCTCTTTAGCCTCTGCATCATTCTCTTGAGCTTCTGCATCCCACTCTTAAGCCTCTGCATCACCCTCTTGAGCCTCTGCATCCTCTTTTAAGCCTCTGCATCACTCTCTTGAGCCTCTGCATCTCTCTCTTGAGCCTCTGCATCACTCTTATGAGCCTCTGCATCACTCTCTTGAGCCTCTGCATCACTCTCCTGAGCTTCTGCATCACTCTCGTAAACCTCTTCATCCCTCTCTTGATCCTCTGCATCACTCTCTTGAGCCTCTGCATTATTCTTTTGAGCCTCTACATCCTTCTCTTAAGCCTCTACATCATTCTCTTGAGCCCCTGCATCACTCTCTTGAGCCTCTGCATCACTCTCTTAGGCCTTTGCATCTCTCTCTTCAGGCTCTACATCACTCTCTTGATCCTCTGCATCACTCTCTTGAGCCTCTGCATCATTCTCCTGAGATTCTGCATCCCTCTTTTAAGCCTCTACATCATTCTCTTGAGCCTCTGCATCCCTCTCTTGAGCCTTTGCATCACTCTCTTAAGCCTCTTCATCCTTCTCTTGAGGCTCTGCATCACTCTCAAGTGCCCCTGCATCTTTCCCTTGTGCATCTGCTTCCCTCACTTTAGCCTCTGCATCCCTCTCTTGAGTCTCTGCATCCCTCTCTTGAGCCTCTGCACCACTCTCTTAAGCCTCTGCATCACTCTCGTAAGCCTCTGCATCACTATCTTAAGCCTCTGCATCACTCTCGTAAACCTCTGAATCACTCTCCTCAGCCTCTCTATCACTCTCTTGAGCCCCTGCATCCCTCTATTGAGCCTCTGCATCACTCTCCTGAGCCTCTGCATCGCACTCTTAATCCTCTGCATCCCTCTTTTGAGCCTCTGTATTACTTTCTTAAGCCTCTGCATCCATTTCTTGAGTCTCTGCATGATTCTCTTTAACTCCTGCATCCATCTCATGAGCCTTTGCATCCCTCTCTCCAGCCTTTGCATCACTCGCTTAAGCCTCTGCATCCCTCTCTTGAGCCTCTGCATCACTCTCAAGAGCCTCTGCATCCCTCTCTTGTGCCTCTGCGTCCCTCACTTGAGCTTCTGCATCCCTCTCTTGAGCCTCTGCATCCCTCTCTTGAGCCTCTGCATCCCTCTCTTGAGCCTCTGCATCCCTCTCTTAAGCCGCTGCATCACTCTCTTAAGCCTCTGCATCACTCTCGTAAGCCTCTGAATCACTCTCTTGAGCCTCTGCATTCCTCTCTTGAGCCTCTGCATCACTCTCTTCAGGCTCTGCATATCTTTTCTGAGCCTATGCATCACTTTATTAAGCCTCTGCATCCCTTTCTTGAGCCTTTGCATCACTCTCTTCAACTCCTGCATCCCTCTCATGAGCCTCTGCATCCCTCTCATGAGCCTCTGCATCCCTCATCTGAGCTTTTGCATCACTCGCTTAAGAATCTGCATCCATCTCTTGAGTCTCTGCGTCACTCTCAAGAGCCTCTGCATCCCTCTCTTGTGCCTCTGCATCCCTCACATGAGCCTCTGCATCCCTCTCTTGAACTCCTGCATCCCTCTCATTAGCCTCTGCATCCCTCCCTTGAACCTTTGCATCACTCTCTTAAGCCTATGCATCCCTCTCCTGAGCCTCTGCATCCCTCTCTTAAGCCTCTGCATCCCTCTCTTGAGTCTCTGCATCCCTCTCTTGAGCCTCTGCACCACTCTCTTAAGCCTCTGCATCACTCTCGTAAGCCTCTGCATCACTATCTTAAGCCTCTGCATCACTCTCGTAAACCTCTGAATCACTCTCCTCAGCCTCTCTATCACTCTCTTGAGCCCCTGCACCCCTCTATTGAGCCTCTGCATCACTCTCGTGAGCCTCTGCATCGCACTCTTAAGCCTCTGCATCCCTCTTTTGAGCCTCTGTATTACTTTCCTAAGCCTCTGCATCCATTTCTTGAGCCTCTGCATGATTCTCTTGAACTCCTGCATCCATCTCATGAGCCTTTGCATCCCTCTCTCCAGCCTTTGCATCACTCGCTTAAGCCTCTGCATCCCTCTCTTGAGCCTCTGTATCACTCTCAAGAGCCTCTGCATCCCTCTCTTGTGCCTCTGCGTCCCTCACTTGAGCCTCTGCATCCCTCTCTTGAGCCTCTGCATCCCTCTCTTGAGCCTCTGCATCCCTCTCTTGAGCCTCTGCATCCCTCTCTTAAGCCGCTGCATCACTCTCTTAAACCTCTGCATCACTCTCGTAAGCCTCTGAATCACTCTCTTGAGCCTTTGTATCCATCTCTTGAGCCTCTGCATCACTCCCTTCAGGCTCTGCATCCCTTTTTTGAGCCTATGCATCATTTTCTTAAGCCTCTACATCCTTTTCTAGAGCCCCTGCATCACTCTCTTGAGCCTCTGCATCACTCTCTTGAGCCTCTGCATCCCTCTCTTAAGCCTCTGCAACACTCTCGTCAGCCTCTGCATCACTCTCTTAAGCCTCTGCATCACTCTCTTGAGCCTCTGCTTCCCTCTTTTAAGCCTTTGCGTCACTCTCTAGAGCCTCTGCATCCCTCTTTTAAGCCACTGCATAACTCTCCTAAGCCTCTGCATCACTCTCTTATGCCTCTGAATCACTCTCTTGAGCCTCTGCATAACTCTCTTGAGCCCCTGCATCCCTCTCTCAAGCCTCTGCATCACTCTCTTGAGCCTCTGCATCCCTCCCTTGAGCCTCTGCATCACTCTCTTCAGCCTCTTCATCCCTCTCTTGAGCCTCTGCAACACTCACTTCAGCCTCTGCATCAGTCTCTTAAGCCTCTGAGTCCCTCTCTTGAGGCCTCTGCATAACTCTCTTGAGCCTGTACATAACTCTCTTGATCCTCTGCATCACTCTCTTGAGCCTCTGCATCACCCTCTTGATCCTCTGCATCACTCTCTTAAGCCTCTGCATCACTCTCTTAAGCCTCTGAATCACTCTCTTAAGCCTCTGCATCACTTTCTTGATCCCCTGCATCCCTCTCTCAAGCCTCTTCATCACTCTCTTGAGCCTCTGCATCACCCTCTTAAGCGTCTGCATTACTCTCTTGAGCCTCTGCATCCCTCGCCTAAGCCTTGGCCTCAATCTCCAAAGCCTCTGCATCACTCTCCTGAGCCTCTGCATCCCTCTCTTGAGCCTCTGCATCACTCTCTTCAGCCTCTTCATCCCTCTCTTGAGCCTCTGCAACACTCTCTTCAGCCTCTGCATCACTCTCTTATGCCTCTGAATCCCTCTCTTGAGGCCTCTGCATAACTCTCTCGAGCCTCTGCATCACTCTCTTGATCCTCTGCATCACTCTCTTGATCCTCTGTATCACTCTCTTGAGCCCCTGCATCCCTCTCTTGAGCCTCTGCATCACTCTCTTGAGCCTCTGCATCACCCTTTCAAGCCTCTACATCCCTCTTTTGAGCCTCTGCATCACTTTCTTAAGCCTCTGCATCACTCTCTTAAGCCTCTGCATCACTCTTGTAAGCTTCTGAATCACTCTCCTGAGCCTCTGCATCCCTCTCATGAGCGTCTGCATCACTCCCAAGGGCCTCTGCGTCCCTCTCTATTGCCTCTTCATCCCTCACTTGAGCCTCTGCATCCCTCTCTTGAGCCTCTGCATCACTCTCTTGAACTCCTGCATCCCTCTCATAAGACTCTGCATCCCTCACTTGAGCCTTTGCATCACTCTCTTAAGCCTCTGCATCCCTCTCTTGAGCCTCTGCGTCACTCTCAATAGCCTCTGCATCCCCCTCTTGTGCCTCTGCTTCCCTCATTTGAGCCTCTGCATCCCTCTCTTGAGCCTCTGCATCCCTCTCTTGAGCCTCTGCATCCCTCTCTTAAGCCGCTGCATCACTCTCTTAAGCCTCTGCATCACTCTCGTAAGCCTCTGAATCACTCTCTTGAGCCTCTGCATTCCTCTCTTGAGCCTCTGCATCACTCTCTTCAGGCTCTGCATATCTTTTTTGAGCCTATGCATCACTTTATTAAGCCTCTGCATCCCTTTCTTGAGCCTTTGCATCACTCTCTTCAACTCCTGCATCCCTCTCATGAGCCTCTGCATCCCTCTCATGAGCCTCTGCATCCCACATCTGAGCTTTTGCATCACTCGCTTAAGAATCTGCATCCATCTCTTGAGTCTCTGCGTCACTCTCAAGAGCCTCTGCATCCCTCTCTTGTGCCTCTGCATCCCTCACATGAGCCTCTGCATCCCTCTCTTGAACTCCTGCATCCCTCTCATTAGCCTCTGCATCCCTCCCTTGAACCTTTGCATCACTCTCTTAAGCCTATGCATCCCTCTCCTGAGCCTCTGCATCCCTCTCTAGAGCCTCTGCATCCTTCTCCTGGGCCTCTGCATCCCTCTCTTGAGCCTCTGCATTCCTCTCTTAAGTCTCTGCATCACTCTCTTGAGCCTTTGCATCACACTCTTGAGCCCCTGCATCCCTCTCTCAAGCCTCTGCATCTCCCTCTTCAGCCTCTGCATTACTCTCTTGAGACTCAACATCCCTCTCCTAAGCCTCCGCATAACTCTTTCGAGCCTCTACATCACCCTCTTGATTCTCTGCATCACTCTCTTAAGCCTCTGCATCACTCTCTAGAGCCTCTGCATCACTTTCTTCAGCCTCTGCATCACTCTCTTAAGCCTCTGCTTCCCTCTCTTGAACCTCTGCATTACTCTCTTGAGCCTCTGCATCACTCTCTTGATCGTCTCCATCACTCTCTTGAGCCTCTGCATCACTCTCTTAAGACTTTGCATCCCTCTCTTGATTCTCTGCATCACTCTCTTGAGCCTCTGTATCATACTCGTGAGCCTCTGCATCCCTCTCTTAAGCCTCTACATCATTCTCTTGGGCCTCTGCATCACTCTCTTGAGCCTCTTCATCACTCTCTTAAGCCTCTGCCTTTCTCTCTTGAGCCTCTGCCTTTCTCTCTTGAGCCTCTGCATAACTCTCTTGAGCCTCTCCATCCCTCTCTGGAGCCTCAGCATCCCTCTCTTGAGGCTTTTGCAGCACTCTCTTGAGCCTCTGCATCATTCTCTTGAGCTTTTGCATCCCTCTCTTAAGCCTCTGCTTCACCCTCTTGAGCCTCTGCATCCTCTTTTAAGCCTCTGCATCACTCTCATGAGCCTCTGCATCACTCTCCTGAGCCTCTGCATCACTCCCTTGAACATCTGCATCCCTCTCTGGAGCCTCAGCATCCCTCTCTTGAGCCTTTTGCAGCACTCTCTTGAGCCTCTGCATCATTCTCTTGAGCTTTTGCATCCCTCTCTTAAGCCTCTGCATCACCCTCTTGAGCCTCTGCATCCTCTTTTAAGCCTCTGCATCACTCTCATGAGCCTCTGCATCACTCTCTTGAGCCTCTGCATCACTCTCCTGAGCTTCTGCATCACTCGTAAACCTCTGCTTCCCTCTCTTGATCCTCTGCATCACTCTCTTGAGCCTCTGCATTATTCTTTTGAGCCTCTACATCCTTCTCTTAAGCCTCTACATCATTCTCTTGAGCCCCTGCATAACTCTCTTGAGCCTATGCATCACTCTCTTAAGCCTTTGCATCTCTCTCTCTTCAGCTTCTGCATCACTCTCTTGATCCTCAGCATCACTCTCTTGAGCCTCTGCATCATTCTCCTGAGCCTCTGCATCCCTCTCTTAAGCCTCTACATCATTCTCTTGAGCCTCTGCATCCCTCTCTTGAGCCTTTGCATCACTCTCTTAAGCCTCTTCATCCCTCTCTTGAGCCTCTGCATCACTCTCAAGTGCCTCTGCATCTTTCCCTTGTGCATCTGCATCCCTCACTTTAGCCTCTGCATCCCTCTCTTGAGTCTCTGCATCCCTCTCTTGAGCCTCTGCACCACTCTCTTAAGCCTCTGCATCACTCTCGTAAGCCTCTGCATCACTATCTTAAGCCTCTGCATCACTCTCGTAAACCTCTGAATCACTCTCCTTAGCCTCTCTATCACTCTCTTGAGCCCCTGCATCCCTCTATTGAGCCTCTGCATCACTCTCGTGAGCCTCTGCATCGCACTCTTAAGCCTCTACATCCCTCTTTTGAGCCTCTGTATTACTTTCTTAAGCCTCTGCATCCATTTCTTGAGCCTCTGCATGATTCTCTTGAACTCCTGCATCCATCTCATGAGCCTTTGCATCCCTCTCTCCAGCCTTTGCATCACTCGCTTAAGCCTCTGCATCCCTCTCTTGAGCCTCTGCATCACTCTCAAGAGCCTCTGCATCCCTCTCTTGTGCCTCTGCGTCCCTCACTTGAGCCTCTGCATCACTTTCTTCAGCCTCTTCATCCCTCTCTTGAGCCTCTGCAACACTCACTTCAGCCTCTGCATCACTCTCTTAAGCCTCTGAATCCCTCTCTCGAGCCTCTGCATCACTCTCTTGATTCTCTGCATCACTCTCGTAAGCATCTGAATCACTCTTTCGAGCCTGTACATAACTCTCTTGATCCTCTGCATCACTCTCTTGAGCCTCTGCATCACCCTCTTGATCCTCTGCATCACTCTCTTGAGCCTTTGCATCACTCTTTTAAGCCTCTGCATCCCTCTCTTGAGCCTCTGAATCACTCTCAAGAGCCTCTGCTTCCCTCTCTTGTGCCTCTGCATCCCTCACCTGAGCCTCTGCATCCCACTCTGTAGCCTCTGCATCCCTCTTTTGGGCCTCTGCATCCCTCTCTTGAGCCTCTGCATCCCTCTTTTAAGCCTTTGCATCACTCTCTTAAGCCTCTGCATCACTCTCTTCCCTGGAAACACAAACCGAAACTGTCTCTATTTTCCGCTTGTTACAACTTGTAATAAAGTTGTTACATCTTGGCTTAACGTGTTTATGACGTATTAGAACGTTGTTACAACTTGCTATATTGGTTGTTATAACTGGTTAGGAGGTGTTAAAACTTGTTGGAACGTTGTACCAACGTCGTAGTTTCGGTGTGTGTTTGGCGGGTTAAGCCTCTGAATCACTCTCTTAAGCCTCTGCATCACTTTCTTGATCCCCTGCATCCGTCTCTCAAGCCTCTTCATCACTCTCTTGAGCCTCTGCATCACCCTCTTGATCCTCTGCATCACTCTCTTGAGCCTTTGCATCACTCTTTAAAGCCTCTGCATCCCTCTCTTGAGCCTGTGCATCACTCTCAAGAGCCTCTGCTTCCCTCTCTTGTGCCTCTGCATCCCTCACCTGAGCCTCTGCATCCCACTCTGTAGCCTCTGCATCCCTCTCTTGGGCCTCTGCATCCCTATCTTGAGCCTCTGCATCCCTCTTTTAAGCCTTTGCATCACTCTCTTAAGCCTCTGCATCACTCTCTTAAGCCTCTGAATCACTCTCTTAAGCCTCTGCATCACTTTCGTGATCCCCTGCATCCCTCTCTCAAGCCTCTTCATTACTCTCTTGAGCCTCTGCATCCCTCGCCTAAGCCTTGGCCTCAATCTCCAAAGCCTCTGCATCACTCTCCTGAGCCTCTGCATCCCTCTCTTGAGCCTCTGCATCACTCTCTTCAGCCTCTTCATCCCTCTCTTGAGCCTCTGCAACACTCTCTTCAGCCTCTGCATCACTCTCTTATGCCTCTGAATCCCTCTCTTGAGGCCTCTGCATAACTCTCTCGAGCCTCTGCATCACTCTCTTGATCCTCTGCATCACTCTCTTGATCCTCTGTATCACTCTCTTGAGCCCCTGCATCCCTCTCTTGAGCCTCTGCATCACTCTCTTGAGCCTCTGCATCACCCTTTCAAGCCTCTACATCCCTCTTTTGAGCCTCTGCATCACTTTCTTAAGCCTCTGCATCACTCTCTTAAGCCTCTGCATCACTCTTGTAAGCTTCTGAATCACTCTCCTGAGCCTCTGCATCCCTCTCATGAGCGTCTGCATCACTCCCAAGGGCCTCTGCGTCCCTCTCATTTGCCTCTTCATCCCTCACTTGAGCCTCTGCATCCCTCTCTTGAGCCTCTGCATCACTCTCTTGAACTCCTGCATCCCTCTCATGAGACTCTGCATCCCTCTCTTAAGCCTCTGCATCACTCTCTAAAGCTTCTGCATCCCTCTCTCCAGCCTTTGCATCACTCTCTTAAGCCTCTGCATCCCTCTCTTGAGCCTCTGCGTCACTCTCAAGAGCCTCTGCATCCCCCTCTTGTGCCTCTGCTTCCCTCATTTGAGCCTCTGCATCCCTCTCTTGAGCCCCTGCATCCCTCTCTTGAACCTCTGCATCCCTCTCTTGAGCCTCTGCATCCCTCTCTTAAGCCTCTGCATCACTCTCTTAAGCTTCTGCATCACTCTCGTAAGCCTCTTAATCACTCTTTTGAGCCTCTGCATCCCTCTCTTGAGCCTTTGAATCACTCTCTTGAGCCTCTGCATCCCTCTCTTAATCCTCTGCATTACTCTCGTAAGCATCTGAATCACTCTCTTGAGCCTCTACATCCCTTTCTTTAGCCACTGAAACCCTCTCTAAAGCCTCTGCATCAGTCTCTTCAGCCTCTGCATCACTCTCTTGAGCCTCTGCATCACTCTCTTGAGCCTCTGCATCCCTCTCTTAAGCCTCTGCAACACTCTCTTCAGCCTCTGCATCACTCTTCAGCCTCTGCATCCCTCTCTTGATCATCTGCATCACTCTCTTAAGCCTCTGCATCACTCTCTTATGCCTCTGAATCACTCGCTTGAGCCTCTGCAAAAATTCTCTTGAGCACCTGCATCCCTCTCTCAAGCCTCTGCATTACTCTCTTGAGCCTCTGCATCCCTCTCTTGAGCCTCTGCATCTCTCTCTTCAGCCTCTTCATCCCTCTCTTGAGCCTCTGCAACACTCACTTCAGCCTCTGCATCACTCTCTTAAGCCTCTGCATCACTCTCTTGATTCTCTGCATCACTCTCGTAAGCATCTGAATCACTCTCTCAAGCCTCTACATAACTCTCTTGATCCTCTGCATCACTCTCTTGAGCCTGTGCATCACGCTCTTGATCCTCTGCATCACTCTCTTGAGCCTCTGCATCATTCTCTTGAGCCTCTGCATCCCTCTCTTAAGCCTCTCCATCATTCTCTTGAGCCTTTGCATCTCTCTCTTGAGCCTCTGCATCTCTCTCTTGAACTCCTGCTTCTCTCTCATGAGCTTTTGCATCCCTCTCTTGAGCCTTTGCTTCACTCTTTTAAGCCTCTGCATCCCTCTCTTGAGCCCTCTCCTGAATCCCTCTTTTGAGGCCTCTGCATAACTCTCTCGCGCCTCTGCATCACTCTCTTGATTCTCTGCATCACTCTCGTAAGCATCTGAATCACTCTCTCAAGCCTCTACATAACTCTCTTGATCCTCTGCATCACTCTCTTGAGCCTGTGCATCACCCTCTTGATCCTCTGCATCACTCTCTTGAGCCTCTGCATCATTCTCTTAAGCCTCTGCATCCCTCTCTTAAGCCTCTCCATCATTCTCTTGAGCCTTTGCATCCCTCTCTTGAGCCTCTGCATCTCTCTCTTGAACTCCTGCTTCTCTCTCATGAGCTTTTGCATCCCTCTCCTGAGCCTTTGCATCACTCTTTTAAGCCTCTGCATCCCTCTCTTGAGCCTGTGCATCACTCTCTTCGGCGTCTTCATCCATCTATTGAGCCTCTGCAACTCTCACTTCAGCCTCTGCATCACTCTCTTAAGCCTCTGAGTCCCTCTCTTGAGGCCTCTGCATAACTCTCTCGAGCCTCTCCATCACTCTCTTGATTCTCTGCATCACTCTTGTAAGCATCTGAATCACTCTCTCGAGCCTCTACATAACTCTCTTGATCCTCTGCATCACTCTCTTGAGCCTCTGCATCACCCTTTTGATCCTCTGCATCACTCTCTTGAGCCTCTGCATCACCCTTTTGATCCTCTGCATCACTCTCCTGAGCCTCTGCATCATTATCTTGAGCCTTTGCATCCCTCTCTTAAGCCTCTACATCATTCTCTTGAGCCTCTGCACATCTCTCTTGAGCCTCTGCATCTCTCTCTTGAACTCCTGCATCTCTCTCATGAGCCTTTGCATCCCTCTCTTGAGCCTTTGCATCACTCTTTTAAGCCTCTGCATCCCTCTCTTGAGCCTCTGCATCACTCTCAAGAGCCTCTGCTTCCCTCTCTTGTGTCTCTGCATCCCTCATATGAGCCTCTGCATCCCTCTCTTGAGCTTCTGCATCCCTCTCTTGGGCTTCTGCATCCCTCTCTTGAGCCTGTGCATCCCTCTTTTAAGCCTTTGCATCACTCTCTTAAGCCTCAGCATCACTCTCTTAAGCCTCTGAATCACTCTCTTAAGCATCTGCATCACTCTGTTGATCCCCTGCATCCCTCTCTCAAGCCTCTGCATCACTCTCTTGAGCCTCTGCATCACCCTCTTAAGCCTCTGCCTTATTCTCTTAAGCCTCTGCATCACTCTCGTGAGTCTCTGCATCCCTCTCTTGAACCTCTGCATCACTCTCTTCAGCCTTTTCATCCCTCTCTTGAGCCTCTGCAACACTCTCTTCAACCTCTGGATCACTCTCTTAAGCCTCTGAATCCCTCTCTTGAGGCCTCTGCATAACTCTCTCGAGCCTCTGCATCACTCTCTTGATTCTCTGCATCAATCTCGCAAGTCTCTGAATCACTCTCTCTAGCCTCTGCATCACTCTCTTTAGCATCTGAGTCACTCTCTTGAGCCTCTGCATCCCTCTCTTAAGCCTCTACATCCCTCTTTTTAGCCTCTGCATCACCCTCTGAAGCCTCTGCATTACTCTCTTGAGCCTCTGCATCCCTCTCCTAAGCCTCTGCCTCACTCTCTTAAGCCTCTGCATCACTCTCTTGAGCCTCTGCATCCCTCTCTTCAGCTTCTGCATCACTCTCTTGAGCCTCTTCATCCCTCTCTTGAGCCTCTGCAACACTCTCTTCAGCCTCTGCATCACTCTCTTGAGCCTCTGCATCACTCTCTAGAGCCTCTGCATCACTCTCTTCAGCCTCTGCATCACTCTCTTAAGTCTCTGCTTCCCTCTCTTGATCCTCTGCATCACTCTCTTGAGCCTCTGTATCACTCTCTTGAGCCCCTGCATCCTTCTCTTGAGCCTCTGCATCACTCTCTTAAGCCTCTGCATCACCCTTTTAAGCCTCTGCATCCCTCTTTTGAGCCTCTGCATCACTTTCTTAAGCCTCTGCATCACTCTCATGAGCCTCTGCATCCCTCTCATGAGCCTCTGCATCACTCCCAAGAGCCTCTGCGTCCCTCTCATTTGCTTCTTCATCCCTCACTTGAGCCTCTGCATATCTCTCTTGAGCCTCTGCATTACTCTCTTGAACTCCTGCATCCCTCTCATGAGCCTCTGCATCCCTCACTTGAGCCTCTGCATATCTCTCTTGAGCCTCTGCATTACTCTCTTGAACTCCTGCATCCCTCTCATGAGCCTCTGCATCCCTCACTTGAGCCTTTGCATCACTCTCTTAAGCCTCTGCATCCCTCTCTTGAGCCCCTGCATCCCTCTTTTGAGCCTCTGCATCACTTTCTTAAGCCTCTGCATCCCTTTCTTGAGCCTCTGTATCTCTCTCTTGAACTCCTCCATCCCTCTCATGAGCCTTTGCATCCCTCTCTTGAGCCTTTGCATCACTCGCTTAAGCTTCTGCATCCCTCTCTTTGGCCTCTGCATCCCTCACCTGAGCCTCTGCATCCCTCTCTTGAGCCCCTGCATCCCTCTCTTGAACCTCTGCAACTCTCTCTTGAGCCTCTGCATCCCTCTCTTAAGCCTCTGCATCTCTCTCTTAAGCTTCTGCATCACTCCCGTAAGCCTCTGAATCACTCTCTTGAGCCTCTGCATCCCTCTCTTGAGCCTCTGAGTCACTCTCTTGAGCCTCTGCATCCCTCTCTTAAGCCTCTGCATCACTCTTGTAAGCCTCTGAATCATTCTCTTGAGCCTCTGCATCCCTCTCTTGAGCCTCTGAGTCACTCTCTTGAGCCTCTGCATCCCTCTTTTAAGCCTCTACATCCCTCTTTTTAGCCTCTGCATCCCTCTCTAAAGCCTCTGCATCAGTCTCTTGATTCTCTGCATCCCTCTCTTGATCATCTGCATCACTCTCGTAAGCCTCAGCATCACTCTCTTGATCCTCTGCATAACTCTTTTGAGCCTCTGCATCGCTCTCTTCAACTTCTTCATCCCTCTCTTGAGCCTCTGCAACACTCACTTCAGCCTCTGCATCACTCTCTTAAGCCTCTGAATCCCTCTCTTGAGGCCTCTGCATAACTCTCTCGAGCCTCTGCATCACTCTCTTGATTCTCTGCATCACTCTCGTAAGCATCTGAATCACTCTCTCGAGCCTCTACATAACTCTCTTGATCCTCTGCATCACTCTCTTGAGCCTCTGCATCACCGTCTTGATCCTCTGCATCACTCTCTTGAGCCTCTGCTACATTCTCTTGAGCCTCTACATCCCTCTCTTAAGCCTCTACATCATTCTCTTGAGCCTCTGCATCCCTCTCTTGAGCCTCTGCATCTCTCTCTTGAACTCCTGCTTCTCTCTCATGAGCCTTTGCATCCCTCTCTTGAGCCTTTGCATCACTCTTTTAAGCCTCTGCATCCCTCTCTTGAGCCTCTGCATCACTCTCTTGAACTCCAGCATCCCTCTCTTGAACTCCAGCATCCCTCTCATGAGCCTCTACATCCCTCACTTCAGCCTTTGCATCACTCTCTTAAGCCTCTGCATCCCTCTCTTGTGCCTCTGCTTCCCTCACTCTAGCCACTGCGTCCCTCTCTTGAGCCCCTGCATCCCTCTTTTGAGCCTCTGCATCACTTTCTTAAGATCTGCATCCCTTTCTTGAGCCTCTGCATCTCTCTATTGAACTCCTCCATCCCTCTCATGAGCCTTTGCATCCCTCTCTTGAGCCTTTGCATCACTCGCTTAAGCTTCTGCATCCCTCTCTTTGGCCTCTGCATCCCTCACTTGAGCCTCTGCATCCCTCTCTTGAGCCCCTGCATCCCTCTCTTGAACCTCTGCATCTCTCTCTTGAGCCTCTGCATCCCTCTCTTAAGCCTCTGCATCTATCTCTTAAGCTTCTGCATCACTCTCGTAAGCCTCTGAATCACTCTCTTGAGCCTCTGCATCTCTCTCTTGAGCCTCTGAGTCACTCTCCTGAGCCTCTGCATCCCTCTCTTAAGCCTCTGCATCACTCTTGTAAGCCTCTGAATCATTCTCTTGAGCCCCTGCATCCCTCTCTTGAGCCTCTGAGTAACTCTCATAAGCCTCTGCATCCCTCTCTTAAGCCTCTGCAACACTCTCTTCAGCATCTGCATCACTCTCTTAAGCCTCTGCATCCCTCTCTTGATCATCTGCATCACTCTCGTAAGCCTCTGCATCACTCTCTTGAGCCTCTTCATAACTCTCCTGAGCCTCTGCATCACTCTCTTGAGCCTCTGCATCCCTCTTTTAAGCCTTTGCTTCACTCTCTTGAGCCTCTGCATCCCTCCTTTAAGCCTCTGCATCACTCTCTTAAGCCTCTGCATCGCTCTCTTATGTCTCTGAATCAATCGCATGAGCCTCTGCATAACTCTCTTGAGCACCTGCATCCCTCTCTTGAGCCTCTGCATCACTCTCAAGAGCTTCTGCTTCCCTCTCTTGTGCCTCTGCATCCCTCACTTGAGCCTCTGCATCCCTCTCTTGAGCCTCTGCATCCCTCTCTTGGGCCTCTGCCTCCCTCTCTTGAGCCTCTGCATCCCTCTTTTAAGCCTTTGCATCACTCTCTTAAACTTCTGCATCACTCTCTTAAGCCTCTGAATCACTCTCTTAAGCCTCTTCATCACTCTTGATCCCTTGCATCCCTCTCTCAAGCCTCTGAATCACTCTCTTAAGCCTCTGTATCAACCTCTTAAGCGTCTGCATTACTCTCTTCAGCCTCTGCATCCCTCTCCTAAGCCTCTGCCTCACTCTCTTAAGCCTCTGCATCACTCTCTTCAGCCTCTTCATCCCTCTCTTGAGCCTCTGCACCACTCTCTTGAGCCTCTGCATCACTCT
The DNA here is from genome assembly GCF_040958095.1 of Procambarus clarkii. Lineage (NCBI taxonomy): Eukaryota > Metazoa > Arthropoda > Malacostraca > Decapoda > Cambaridae > Procambarus > Procambarus clarkii. The sequence goes on from NC_091187.1 coordinate 28,962,346, forward strand.
CTTAAGCCTCTGAATCCCTCTCTTGAGGCCTCTGCATAACTCTCTCGAGCCTCTGCGTCACTCTCTTGATTCTCTGCATCACGCTCGCAAATCTCTGAATCACTCTCTCGAGCCTCTGCATCACTCTCTTGATCCTCTGCATCACTCTCTTGAGCCTCTACATTACTCTCCTGAGGGTCTGCATCACTCTCTAGAGCCTCTGCATCACTCTCTTCAGCCTCTGCATCACTTTCTTAAGCCTCTGCTTCTCTCTCTTGATCCTCTGCATCACTCTCTTGAACCTCTGCATCACTCTCTTAAGCCTCTGCATCACTCTCGTAAGCCTCTGAATCACTCTCTTGAGCCTCTGTATCACTCTCTTGAACCTCTGTATCACTCTCCTGAGTCCCTGCATCCCTCTCTTGAGCCTCTGCATCTCTCTCTTGAGCCTCTGCATCAACCTTTTAAGCCTCTGCATCCCTCTTTTGAGCCCCTGCATCACTTTCTTAAGCCTCTGCATCACTCTCGTTAGCCTCTGCATTACTCTCGTAAGCCTCTGAATCACTACCCTGAGCCTCTGCATCCCTCTCTTGAGCCTTTGCATCACTCCCAAGAGCCTCTGCGTCCCTCTCTTGTGCCTCTTCATCCCTCACTTGAGCCTCTGCATCCCTCTCTTGAGCCTTTGCATCACTCTCTTGAACTCCTGCATCCCTCTCATGGGCCTCTGCATCCCTCTCTTGAGCCTCTGCATCACTCTCGTAAGCTTCTGAATCACTCCGTTGAGCCTCTGCATCACTTTCTTGAGCCTCTCCATCACTCTCTTGAGCCTCTGCATTCCTCTCTTAAGCCTCTGCATCATTCTCTTCAGCCTCTGCATCCCTCTCTTAAGCCTTTCCATAATTCTTTTCAGCCTCTGCATTCCTCTCTTAAGCCTCTGCATCACTCTCTTGATCCTCAGCATCCCTCTCTTGTGCCTCTACTTCCCTCACTCTAGCCTCTGCATCCCTCTCTTGGGCCCTTGCGTCCCTCTCTTAGCCTCTGCATCCCTCTCTTGAACCTCTGAATCCCTCTCTTAAGCCTCTGAATCACTCTCTTAAGCTTCTGCATCACTGTCGTAAGCTTCTGAATCACTCCGTTGAGCCTCTGCATCACTTTCTTGAGCCTCTGCATCACTCTCTTGATCCTCAGCATCCCTCTCTTAAGCCTCTGCATCATTCTCTTTAGCTCCTGCATCATTCTCTTTAGCCTCTGCATACCTCTCGTAAGCCTCTACGTCATTCTCTTGTGCCTCTGCATCACTCTCTTGAACCTCTGCATCACTCTCTTAAGCCTCTGCATCTCTCTTTTCAGCCTCTGCATCACTCTCATGAGCATCTGCATCACTCTCTTGAGCCTCTGCATCACTCTCTTGAGCCTCGGCATCCCTCTCTTAAGCTTCTGCAACACTCTCTTCAGCCTCTGCATCACTCTCTTAAGCCTCTGCATCCCTTTTTTGAGCCTCTGAATCACTTTCTTAAGCCTCTGCATCCCTTTCTTGAGCCTCTGCATCACTCTCTTGAGCCTCTCCATCACTCTCAAGAGCCTCTGCATCCCTCTCTTGTGCCTCTGCATCCCTCACTTGAGCCTCTGCATCCCTCTCTTGAGCCTCTGCATCACTCTCAAGAGCCTCTGCATCCCTCTCTTGTGCCTCTGCATCCCTCACTTGAGCCTCTGCATCCCTCTCTTGAGCCTCTGCATTACTCTCAAGAGCCTCTACATCCCTGTCTTGTGCCTCTGCATCCCTCACTTGAGCCTCTGCATCCCTCTCTTAAGCCTCTGCATCACTCTCTTAAGCCTCTGCATCACTCGCGTAAGCCTCTGAATCACTCTCTTGAGCCTGTGCATCCCTCTCCTGAAGTCCTGCATCCCTGTCATGAGCCTCTGCATCCCTCTCTTGAGCCTTTGCATCAATCTCTTAAGACTCTGCATCCCTCTCTTGAGCCTCTGCATCACTCTCTTAAGCCTCTGCATCACTCTCTTAAGCCTCTGCATCACTCTCGTAAGCCTCTGAATCACTCTCTTGAGCCTCTGCATCCCTCTCTTGAGCCTCTGCATCACTCTCTTCAGCCTCTGCATCCCTCTCCTGAGCCTCTGCATCATTCTCCTAGGCCTCTGCATCACTCTCATAAGCCTCTGCATCACTCTCTTGAGCTTCTGCATCACTCTCTTGAGCCTCTACATCCCTCTCTTGAGGCTCTGCCTCACTCTCGTATGCCTCTGCACCACTCTCTTGAGCCTCTGCATAACTCTCTTGAGTCTCTGCATCACTCTCTTGAGCCTCTGCGTCCCTCTCTTGAGCCTCTGCAACACTCTCTTCAGCCTCGGCATCACTCTCTAAATCCTCTGAATCCCTCTCTTGATCCTCTGCATCAATCTTTTGAGCCTCTGCATCACTCTCTTGATCCTCTGCATCACTCTCTTGAGCCTCTGCATTACTCTCATGAGCCTCTGCATCCCTCTCTTGAGTCTCTGCATCACTCTCTTGAGCTTCTGCATCACTTTCTTAAGCCTCTGAATCCCTCTCTTCGTCTTCTGCATCACTCTCTTGAGCTTCTGAATCATTCTCTTGAGCCTCTGCATCCCTCTCTTAAGCCTCTACATCATTCCCCTGAGCCTCTGCATCACTCTCTTGAGCCTCTGCATCACTCTCTTGAGCCTCTGCATTACTCTTGAGCCTCTGCATCATTCTCTTGAGCCTCTGCATCACTCTCTTAAGCCTCTGCATCTCTCTCTTGAGCCTCTGCATCACTCTCTTGAGCCTCTGCATCATTCTCTTAAGCCTCTTCATCAATCTCTTGAGCCTCTGCATCACTCTCTTAAGCCTCTGCATCATTCTCTTGAGCCTCTGTATCCATTTCTTAAGCCTCTGCATCACTCTCTTAAGCTTCTGCATCACTCTCTCTAGCCTCTGCATCCCTCTCTTGAGCCTCAGCATCATCCTCCTAAGCCTCAGCATCACTCACTTTAGCCTCTGCATCATTCTCTTCAGCCTCTGCATCCCTCTCTTGAGCCTCTGCATCATTCTCCTAAGCCTCTTCATCACTCTCTTGAGCCTCTGCATCACTCTCTTGAGCCTCTGCATCCCTCTCTTATGCATCTACATCACTCTCTTAAGCCTCTGCATCACTCTCTTTAGCCTCTGCATCACTCTCTTGAGCCTCTGCATCACTCTCTTGGGCCTCTGAATCACTCTCTTGAGCCTCTGCATTACTCTCTTGAGCCTCTGTATCACTCTCATGAGCCTCTGCATCACTCTCTTGAGCCTCTGCATCCCTCTCTTAAGCCTCTGCATCCCCTGTCTTGAGCCTCTGCATCATTCTCTTCAGCCTCTGCATCACTCTCTTACGCCTCTGCATCTTTCTCTTCAGCCTCTGCATCACTCTCTTGAGCCTCTGCATCACTCTCCTGAGCCTCTGCATCATTCTCTTCAGCCTCTGCATCTTTCTCTTGGGCCTCTGCAACACTCTCTTGAGCCTCTGCCTCACTCTCTTCAGCCTCTGCATCCCTTTCTTAAGCCTCTGCATCATTCTCTTCAGCCTCTGCATTCCTCTCTTAAGCCTCTGCATCCCTCTCATGAGCCCCTGCATCCCTCTCTGGAGCTTTTGCATCCCTCTTTTGAACCTCTGCATCCCTCTCTTAAGCCTCTTCATCACTCTCTTCAGCCTCTGCATCACTCTCTTGAGCCTCTGCATCCCCTCAATTAAGCTTCTGCGTCACACTCTTGAGCCTCTACATCGCTCTCGTGAGCCTCTGCATCACTCTCGTAAGCCTCTCGATCACTCTCTTGAGCCTCTGCAACACTCTCTTGAGCCTCTGCCTCACTCTCTTAAGCCTCTGCATCCCTCTCCTGAGCATCTGAATCCCTCTCTTGAGCCTCTGCATCACTCTCTTGAACCTCTGCAACACTCTCTTCATCCTTCGCATCCCTCTCTTGAGCATCTGTATCACTCTCTTGACCCTCTGCATCCCTCTCTTGAGCCTCTGCAACACTCTCTTCAGCCTCTGCATCACTCTCTTAATTCTCTGAATCCCTCTCTTGTGCCTCTAAATCCCACTCATGAGCCTCTGCATCACTCTCTCGAGCCTCTGCATCACTCTCCTTATCCTTCGCATCACTTTCGTGAGCCTCTGCATCACTCTCTTAAGCATCTGCATCACTATCTTAAGCCTCTGCATCCCTCTCTTGATCCTCTGCATCACACTCTTGAGCCTCTGCATCACTCTCTTAAGCCTCTGCATCTCTCCCATCAGCCTGTGCATCACTCTCTGGAGCCTCTGCATCCCTCTCTGGAGCCTCAGCATCCCTCTCTTGAGCCTCTGCATCACTCTCTTGAGCCTCTTCATCATTCTCTTGAGCCTCTGCATCCCTATCTTAAGCCTCTGCATCACTCTCTTGACCCTTTGCATCCCTCTCTTAAGCCTCTGCATCACTCTCTTGAGCCTCTGCATCCCTCTCTTGAACTCCTGCATACCACTCATGAGCCTCTGCATCCCTCTCTTGAGCCTTTGCATCACTCTCTTAAGTCTCTGCATCCCTCTCTTGAGCCTCTGCATCACTCTCAAGAGCCAATGCATCACTCTCTTGTGCCTCTTTATCCCTCACTTGAGCCTCTGCATCCCTCTCTTGAGCCACTGCATACCTCCCTTGAACCTCTGCATCCCTCTTTTAAGCCTCTGCATCCCTCTCTTAAGCCTCTGCATCACTCTGTTAAGCCTCTGCATCACTCTCGTAAGCCTCTGAATCACTCTGTTGAGCTTCTGCATCCCTCTCCTGAGCCTCTGAATCACTCTCTTCAGCCTCTGGATCCTTCTCTTGAGCCTCTGCATCACTCTCTTGAGCCTCTGCATCACTCTCTGTAGCCTCTGCAACACTATCTTGAGCCTCTGCATCCCTCTCTTGAGCCTCTGCATCCTCTGTCTTGAGCCTCTGCATCATTCTCTTCAGCCTCTGCATCACTCTCTTACGCCTCTGCATCTTTCTCTTCAGCCTCTGCGTCACTCTCTTGAGCCTCTGCATCACTCTCCTGAGCCTCTGCATCACTCTTTTAAGCCTATGCATCATTCTCTTCAGCCTCTGCATCTTTCTCTTGGGCCTCTGCAACACTCTCTTGAGCCTCTGCATCACTCTCTTCAGCCTCTGCATCCCTCTCTTAAGCCTTTGCATCATTCTCTTCAGCCTCTGCATCCCTCTCTTAAGCCTCTGCATCATTCTCTTCAGCCTCTGCATTCCTCTCTTAAGCCTCTACATCCCTCTCATGAGCCCCTGCATCCCTCTCTGGAGCTTTTGCATCCCTCTTTTGAACCTCTGCATCCCTCTCTTAAGCCTCTTCATCACTCTCTTCAGCCTCTGAATCACTCTCTTCAGCCTCTACATCGCTCTCTTGAGCCTCTGCATCACTCTCGTAAGCCTCTCGATCACTCTCTTGAGCCTCTGCAACACTCTCTTGAGCCTCTGCCTCACTCTCTTAAGCCTCTGCATCCCTCTCCTGAGCATCTGAATCCCTCTCTTGAGCCTCTGCATCACTCTCTTGAGCCTCTGCAACACTCTCTTCATCCTTTGCATCTCTCTCTTGAGCATCTGTATCACTCTCTTGACCCTCTGCATCACTCTCTCGAGCCTCTGCATCACTCTCCTGATCCTTCGCATCACTTTCGTGAGCCTCTGCATCACTCTCTTAAGAATCTGCATCACTATCTTAAGCCTCTGCATCCCTCTCTTGATCCTCTGCATCACACTCTTGAGCCTCTGCATCACTCTCTTAAGCCTCTGCATCTCTCCCATCAGCCTCTGCATCACTCTCTGGAGCCTCTGCATCCCTCTCTGGAGCCTCAGCATCCCTCTCTTGAGCCTCTGCATCACTCTCTTGAGCCTCTTCATCATTCTCTTGAGCCTCTGAATCCCTATCTTAAGCCTCTGCATCACTCTCTTGACCCTTTGCATCCCTCTCTTAAGCCTTTGCATCACTCTCTTGATCCTCTGCATCCCTCTCTTGAACTCCTGCATTCCACTCATGAGCCTCTGCATCCTTCTCTTGAGCCTTTGCATCACTCTCTTAAGCCTCTGCATCCCTCTCTTGAGCCTCTGCATCACTCTCAAGAGCCTATGCATCACTCTCTTGTGCCTCTTCATCCCTCACTTGAGCCTCTGCATCCCTCTCTTGAGCCACTGCATCCCTCCCTTGAGCCTCTGCATCCCTCTTTTAAGCCTCTGCATCCCTCTCTTAAGCCTCTGCATCACTCTGTTAAGCCTCTGCATCACTCTTGTAAGCCTCTGAATCACTCTGTTGAGCTTCTGCATCCCTCTCCTGAGCCTCTGAATCACTCTCTTCAGCCTCTGGATCCTTCTCTTGAGCCTCTGCATCACTGTCGTGAGCCTCTGCATCACTCTCTGTAGCCTCTGCATCACTATCTTGAGCCTCTGCATCCCTCTCTTGAGCCTCTGCATCACTCTCTTCAGCCTATGCATCCCTCTCCTGAGCCTCTACATCACTCTCTTGAGCCTCTACATCACTCGCTTCAGCCTCTGCATCACTCTCTTAAGCCTTTGCATCCCTCTCTTGATCCTCTGCATCACTCTCTTGAGCCTCTGCATAACTCTCTTAAGCCTCTGCATCTCTCCCTCCAGCCTCTGCATCACTCTCTGGAGCCTCTGCAGCCCTCTCTGGAGCCTCAGCATCCCTCTCGTGAGCCTCTGCAGCACTCTCTTGAGCCTCTTCATCATTCTCTTGAGCCTATGCATCCCTCTCCTAAGCCTCTGCATCACTCTCTTGAACCTTTGCATCCCTCTCTTAAGCCTCTGCATCACTCTCTTGAGCCTCAGCATCCCTCTCTTGAACTCCTGCATACCTCTCATGAGCCTCTGCATCCCTTTCTTGAACCTTTGCATCACTCTCTTAAGCCTCCGCATCCCTCTCTTGAGCCTCTGCATCACTCTCAAGAGTCTATGCATCCCTCTCTTGTGCCTCTTCATTCCTCACTTGAGCCTCTGCATCCCTTTCGTGAGCCACTGCATCCCTTCCTTGAGCCTCTGCATCCCTCTCTTGAGCCTCTGGATCCCTATCCTAAGTCTCTGCATCACTCTGTTAAGCCTCTGCAACACTCTCGTAAGCCTCTGAATCACTCTGTTGAGCTTCTGCATCCCTCTCTTGAGCCTCTGAATCACTCTGTTGAGCTTCTGCATCCCTCTCTTGATCCTCTGCATCACTATCTTCAGCCTCTGCATCCTTTTCTTGAGCCTCTGCATCACTCTCTTGAACCTCTGCATCACTCTCTGTAGCCTTTGCATCACAATCTTGAGCCTCTGCATCACTCTTTTTGAACCTCTGCATCCCTCTCTTAAGCCTCTGCAACACTCTCTTCAGCCTCTGCATCACTCTCTTAAGCCTCTGCATCCCTCTCTTGATCATCTGCATCACTCTCGCAAGCCTCTTCATCCCTCTCTTGAGCCTCTGCAACACTCTCTTCACGCTCTGCATCACTCTCTTAAACCTCTGAATCCCTCTCGTGAGGCCTCTGCATCACTCCCTCGAACCTCTGCATCACTCTCTTAATCCTCTGCATCACTCTCATGAGCCTCATCACTCTCACTCTCATGAGAAACGGAAAATCAGGAACATTTTAGTTAATTCTAATGAAAACACATTGATTTTTATCATTTCTATTAGAAGCAACATCTTTATACGTCTTTTCTAGGGTCTCAAAAAAACGAAACGTCGCTCTTTGATTCGAATTTAAAATCCTCAAATTTGGTATAATAATGACTTTGTTCACGTTTTTCATGTAGTTTGATATTACTTAAATATATTCATTTTTACCAATATTTCGATACTATTTCATGTAGTATCACGATATGTGATTTGGCCTTAAAATCTTAAGGCCAAATTAAAATTTGGCCTTAAGATTTTCGCATAATATTGCATTATAAGAAGGTTTTCTTGCATTTTGTTTCGTACTAAAAATCATCGAATTCAGCAATATTTTGACGTTTATCATCCCCTTTTCCTTTATGTGATATAAACAAAATATCATCGAATTAGGCAATATTTTGCTGTTTTTCCACGTTTTTGTGAATTTTCATTTTATTGATATTAATTCATTAAATATACGATAAAAATGATGCAAACACATAATTCATTAGAAAATAACCTTAAATACTTCATTTTCAATCAACTATTTGTTTCTCGTTAAAATACTGAGCAAGATTTACGAAAGGGGGAGAAGTTCTTTTTTATTTAATATATCGACGTTTCAGCCGGATTAGAACGGTTTTACGTGTACATCTTCCATCGTTAATATAAACAAAAAATCAGGAACATTTTAGTTAATTTTAATGAAAACACATTGATTTTTATCATTTGTATTTGAAAAAACATCTTTATACGTCTTTTCTAGGGTCTAAAAAATACGAAACCTCGCTCAATGATTCGAAGTTAAAATCCTCATATTTGGTATAATAATGACTTTTTTCACGTTATTCATGTAGTTTGATATTACGTAAATATATTTATTTTTACCAATATTTCGATACTATTTCATGTAGTATCATGGTATGTGATTTGGCCTTCAAATCACAGATTTTCGCATAATATTACATTTTAAGCAAGTTTTCTTGCATTTTGTTTCGTACTAAAAATCACCGAATTCAGCAATATTTTGACGTTTATCATCCCCTTTTCCTATATGTGATATAAACAAAATATCATCGAATTAGGCAATATTTTTCGTTTTTTCCAAGTTTTTGTGAATTTTCAGTTTATTGTTATTAATTTTTTAAATATACGATAAAAATGATGCAAACACATAATTGATTAGAAATTAACCATAAACACTTCATTTTCAATGAACTATTTGTTTCTCGTTAAAATACTGAATAATATATTGGAAAGGTGAGTTCTGTTTTATTGCATATATCGACGTTTCAGCCGGATTAAAGCGGGTTTACGTGTACATCTTCCATCGGTAATATAAACGAAAAATCAGGAACATTTTAGTTAATTTTAATGAAAACACATTGAATTTTATCATTTGTATTTGAAAAAACATTGTCATATGTCTTTTCTTGGATCTAAATAATACGAAACCTCGCTCAATGATTTGAAGTTAAAATCCTCAAATATGGTAATATAGTGACTTTTTTAACGTTATTCATGTAGTGTGATTTTCCGTATATATATTCGTTTTTACCAATATTTCGATACTACTTCATGTTTTCTCACGATATGTGAGTTGGCCGTCAAATCATAAAATTTCGCAAATTTTGCATATTTAAGCAAGTTTTCTTGCATTTTGTTTTGTACTAAAAATCATCGAATTTAGCAATATTTTGACCTTTATCATCCCCTTTTCCTTTATGTGATTTAAACAAAATATCATCGAATCAGGCAATATTTTGCAGTTTTTCCACTTTTTAGTGAATTTTCAGTTTATTGTTATTAATTCATTAAATATACGATAAAAATGATGCAAACACATAATTGATTACAAATTAACCTTAAACACTTCATTTTCAATCAACTATTTGTTTCTCGTTAAAATACTGAGTAAGATTTACGAAAGGGGGAGAAGTTCTGTTTGTATTGCATATATCGACGTTTCAGCCGGATTAGAGCGGGATTACCTGTACATCTTCCATCGGTAATATAAACCGAAAATCAGGAACATTTTAGTTAATTTTAATGATAACACATTGATTTTTATCATTTGTATTGGAAGCAACATCTTTATACGTCTTTTCTAGGGTCTCAAAAAAACGAAACGTCGCTCTTTGATTCGAATTTAAAATCCTCAAATTTGGTATAATAATGACTTTGTTCACGTTTTTCATGTAGTTTGATATTACTTAAAAATACTCATTTTTAAAAATATTTCTATACTATTTCATGTAGTATCACGATATGTGATTGTCCTTAAAATCTCAGATTTTCGCATAATATTGAATTTTAAGCAAGTTTTCTTGCATTTTGTTCCGTACTAAAAATCATCGAATTCAGCAATATTTTGACGTTTATCATCCCCTTTTCCTTTATGTGATATAAACAAAATATCATCGAATTAGGCAATATTTTGCTGTTTTTCCACGTTTTTGTGAATATTTAGGTTATTGTTATTAAGTCATTAAATATACGATAAAAATGATGCACACACATAATTGATTAGATAATATCCTTAAATACTTCATTTTCAATCAACTATTTGTTTCTCGTTAAAATCCTGCGTAAGATATTGAAAAGGAGAGAAGTTCGGTTTCTATTGCATATATCGACGTTTCAGCCGGAATAGAGCGGTTTTACGTGTACATCTTCCATCGGTAATATAAACGGAAAATCAGGAATATTTTAGTTAATTTTAATGAAAACACATTGATTTTTATCATTTGTATTGGAAACAACATTGTCATATTTCTTTTCTTGGATCTAAAAGCTACGATACCTCGCATTATGATTCGAGCTTAAAATCCACAAATTTGGTATAATAGTGACTTTTTTCACGTTTTTCATGTAGTTTGATATTACGTAAATATATTCATTTTTACCAATATTTCGATACTATTTCATGTAGTATCACGATATGTGATTTGGCCTTCAAATCTCAGATTTTCGCATAATATTGCATTTTTAGAAAGTTTTCTTGCATTTTGTTCCGTACTAAAAATCATCGAATTCAGCAATATTTTGACGTTTATCATCCCCTTTTCCTTTATGTGATATAAACAAAATATCATCGAATTAGGCAATATTTTGCTGTTTTTCCACGTTTTTGTGAATTTTCAGTTTATTGTTATTAATTCATTATATATACGATAAAAATGATGCAAACACATAATTGATCAGAAAATAACCTTAAATACTTCATTTTCAATCAACTATTTGTTTCTCGTTAAAATACTGAGTAAGATATTGAAAAGGGGAGAAGTTCTGGTTGATTGCATATATCGACGTTTCAGCCGGATTAGAGCGGTTTTACGTGTACATCTTCCATCGGTAATATAAACGAAAAATCAGGGACGTTTTAGTTAATTCTAATGAAAACACATTGATTTTTATCATTTGTATTGGAAACAACATTGTCATATGTCTTTTCTTGGATCTAAATAATAAAAAACCTCGCTCAATGATTTGAAGTTAAAGTCCTCAAATATAATAATATAGTGACTTTTTTCACGTTATTCATGTAGTGTGATTTTACGTATATATATTCGTTTTTACCAATATTTCGATACTACTTCATGTTTTCTCACGATATGTGATTTCGCCTTCAAATCTCAGAATTTCGCAAATTTTTCATTTTCAGCAAGTTTTCTTGCATTTTGTTTTGTACTAAAAATCATCGAATTTAGCAATATTTTGACCTTTATCATCCCCTTTTCCTTTATGTGATTTAAACAAAATATCATCGAATTAGGCAACATTTTGCCGATTTTCCACGTTTTTGTGAATTTTTAGTTTATTGTTAATAATTCATTAAATATACGATAAAAATGATGCAAACACATAATTGATCAGAAAATAACCTTAAATACTTCATTTTCAATCATCTATTTGTTTCTCGTTAAAATACTGAGTAAGATATTGAAAAGGGGAGAAGTTCTGTTTTTATTGCATATATCGACGTTTCACCCGGATTAGAACGGTTTTACGTGTACATCTTCCATCGTTAATATAAACCAAAAATCAGGAACATTTTAGTTTAAAATTTTTAATGAAAACTCATTGACTATATACGTCTTTTCTAGGGTCTAAAAAATAAGAAACGTCGCTCTATGATTCGAAGTTAAAATCCTCATATTTGGTATAATAATGACTTTTTTCACGTTTTTCATGTAGTTTGATATTACGTAAATATATTCATTTTTACCAATATTTCGATACTATTTCATGTCGTATCACGATATGTGATTTGGCCTTCAAATCACAGATTTTCGCATAATATTACATTTTAAGCAAGTTTTCTTGCATTTTGTTTCGTACTAAAAATCATCAATTCAGCACTATTTTGACGTTTATCATCCCCTTTTCCTTTATGTGATATAAACAAAATATCATCGAATTAGGCAATATGTTGCTGTTTTTCCTCTTTTGTGTGAATTTTCAGTTTATTGTTATTAATTCATTAAATATACGATAAAAATGATGCAAACACATAATTGATTAGAAGATAACCTTAAATACTTAATTTTCAATCAATTATTTGTTTCTCTTTAAAATACTTTGTAAGATATTGAAAAGGGGAGAAGTTCTGTTTTTATTGCATATATCGACGTTTCAGGTTTACGTGTACATCTTCCATCAGTAATATAAACGGAAAATCAGGAACATTTTAGAGTATTTTAATGAAAACACATTGATTTTTATCATTTGTATTGGAAACAACGTCTTTATGTCTTTTCAGGAACATTTTTGTTAATTCTAATAAAAACACATTGATGTTTATCATTTGTATTGGAAACAACATTTTTATGTCTTTTCTAGGAACTAAATAATACGAAACCTCGCTTTATGATTTGAAGTTAAAATCCTCAAGGTTGGTAATATAGCGATTTTTTCACGTTTTTCATGTAGTGTGACTTTACGTAAATATATTCGTTTACCAATCTTTCGATACTACTTCATATTTTCTCATGATATGTGATTTGGCTTTCATATCTCAGAATTTCGCAAATTTTGCATTTTTAGCAAGTTTTCTGGCGTTTTGTTTTGTACTAAAAATCATTGAATTTAGCAATATTTTGACGTTTATCATCCTCTTTTCCTTTAAGTAATTGAAACAAAATATCATCGAATTAGGCAAAATTTTGCCCTTTTTCCACGTTTTTGTGAATTTTCAGTTTATTGGTATTAATTCATTATATATACGATAAAAATGATGCAAACTGCAAAATTGCAAGACAGCAAAACTGCAATACTTTGCATCATACGATAATGATGATGCAAAATTGATTAGAAATTAACATTAAATACTTCATTTTCAATCAACTATTTGTTTCTCGTTAAAAAATGAGTAAGTAATTGAAAAGGCGAGAAGTTCTGTTTTTGTTGCATATATCGACGTTTTAGCCGGATTAGAGCTGTTTTACGTGTACATCTTCTATCGGTAATATAAACAGAAAATCAGGAACATTTTAGAGTATTTTAATGAAAACACATTGGTTTTTATAATTTGTATTGGAAACAACATCTTTATATGTCATTTCTAGGATCTAAATAATATGGAACCTCGCTTAATGGTTTGAAGTTAAAATCCTCAAATTTGGTAATATAGCGAATTTTTTCACGTTTTTCATGTAGTTTGATTGTACGTAAACATATTCGTTTTTACCAATATTTCGATAATACTTCATGTTTTCTCACGATCTGTGATTTGGCCTTAAATCTGAAAATTTCGCATAATATTGCATTTTTAAGGAAGTTTTCTTACGTTTTGTATCGTACTAAAAATCATTGAACTTAGCAATATTTTGACGTTTATCATCCTCTTTTCCTTTATGTGATTTAAACAAAATATCATCGAATTAGGCAATATTTTGCCGTTTTCCACGTTTATGTGAATTCTCAGTTTATGGTTATTAATTCATTATATATTCGATAAAAATGATGCAAACACATAATTGATTAGAAATTAACATTAAATACTTCATTTTCAATCAACTATTTGTTTCTCGTTAAAAAACTGAGTAAGATGTTGAAAAAGCGAGAAGTTCTGTTTTTATTGCATATATCGACGTTTCAGCCGGATTAGAGTGGTTTTACGTATACATCTTCCATCGGTAATATAAACGGAAAATCAGGAACATTTTAGTTAATTCTAATGAAAACACATTGATTTTTATCATTTGTATTGGAAACATTTTTAAATGTCTTTTCTAGGATCTAAATAATACGAAACCTCGCTTTATGATTTGAAGGTAAAATCCTCAAATATGGTAATAGAGCGATTTTGTTCACGTTTTTTATGTAGTGTGACTTCACGTGAATATATTCGTTTTTACCAATATTTCGATGCAATTTCATGTAGTATCACGATATGTGATTTGGCCTTTAAATATCAGAATTTCGCAAATTATTGCATTTTAAGCAAGTTTTCTTGCATTTTGTTTCGAAATAAAAATCATCGAATATAGCAATATTTTGACGTTTATCATCCACTTTTCCTTAATGTGATATAAACAAAATATCATCGAATTAGGCAATATTTTGCCGTTTTTCCACGTTTTTTTGAATTTTCAGTTTATTGTTATTAATTCATTATATATACGATAAAAATGATGCAAACACATAATTGATTAGAAATTAACATTAAATACTTCATTTTCAATCAACTATTTGTTTCTCGTTAAAATACTGAGTAAGCATCACTCTCTAGATTCTCTGCATCACTCTCGTAAGCCTCTGAATCACTCTCTCGAGCCTCTGCATCACTCTCTTGATCCTCTGCATCACTCTCTTCATCCTCTGCATCACTCTCTTAAGCCTCTGCTTCCCTGGTTGATACCTGGTTGATGGGGTTCTGGGAGTTCGTCTACTCCCCAAGCCCGGCCCGAGGCCAGGCTCGACTTGTGAGAGTTTGGTCCACCAGGCTGTTGCTTGGAGCGGCCCGCAGGCCCACATACCCACCACAGCCCGGTTGGTCCGGCACTCCTTGGAGGAATAAATCTAGTTTCCTCTTGAAAATGTCCACGGTTGTTCCGGCAATATTTCTTATGCTTGCTGGGAGGACGTTGAACAACCGCGGACCTCTGATGTTTATACAGTGTTCTCTGATTGTGCCTATGGCACCTCTGCTCTTCATTGGTTCTATTCTACATTTTCTTCCATGTCGTTCACTCCAGTACGTTGTTATTTTACTGTGTAGATTTGGTACTTGGCCCTCCAGTATCTTCCAGGTGTATATTATTTGATATCTCTCTCGTCTTCTTTCTAGTGAGTACATTTGGAGGGCTTTGAGACGATCCCAATAATTTAGGTGCTTTATTGCGTCTATGCGTGCCGTATATGTTCTCTGTATTCCCTCTATTTCAGCAATCTCTCCTGCTTTGAAGGGGGAAGTGAGTACTGAGCAGTACTCAAGACGGGACAACACAAGTGCCTTGAAGAGTACAACCATTGTGATGGGATCCCTGGATTTGAAAGTTCTCGTAATCCATCCTATCATTTTTCTGGCTGTCGCAATATTTGCTTGGTTATGCTCCTTAAACGTTAGGTCGTCAGACATTATTATTCCCAAATCCTTTACATGCTGTTTTCCTACTATGGGTACATTTGATTGTGTTTTGTACTCTGTATTATGTTTAAGGTCCTCATTTTTACCGTACCTGAGTACCTGGAATTTATCACTGTTAAACATCATGTTATTTTCTGATGCCCAGTCGAAAACTTTATTAATATCAGCTTGAAGTTTTTCAATGTCCTCAGCCGAGGTAATTTTCATACTGATTTTTGTGTCATCTGCAAAGGATGATACGAAGCTGTGACTTGTATTTTTGTCTATATCTGATATGAGAATAAGGAAAAGCAGTGGTGCAAGGACTGTACCCTGAGGTACAGAGCTTTTCACTGCACTTGGACTAGATTTTATATGGTTGACAGTTACTCGCTGAGTCCTGTTTGACAGAAAACTGAGTATCCAGCGTCCTACTTTACCGGTTATTCCCATTGACTTCATTTTGTGTGCTATCACGCCATGGTCACATTTATCGAAGGCCTTTGCGAAGTCCGTGTATATCACATCAGCATTCTGTTTCTCTTCTAATGCCTCAGTGACTTTGTCGTAGTGCTCAAGTAGCTGTGAGAGGCACGATCTTCCCGCTCGAAATCCATGTTGGCCTGGGTTATGAAGGTCATTGGTCTCCATGAAATTGGTGACCTGACTCCTAATCACTCTCTCAAATACTTTTATGATGTGCGATGTTAGTGCAACTGGTCTATAATTTTTTGTCAATGCTTTGCTCCCTCCCTTGTGTAGAGGGGCTATGTCTGCTACTTTAAGTGCATCTGGTATCTCCCCCGTGTCCAAGCTCTTCCTCCACACTATACTGAGTGCCTGTGCTACCGGCACTTTGCATTTCTTTATAAATATTGAATTCCATGAGTCTGGACCTGGGGCCGAGTGCATGTGCATGTTTTCAATTTCTTTTTCAAAATTTAGTGCGCTCGTGTTTATATCAGTTATATTTACCGGGGTTTGAATATCCCGCATAAAGAAATTGTCTGGATCTTCCACCTTCATGTTGTTTATTGGAGTGCTAAACATGTCCTCATACTGCTTTTTTAGGATTTCACTAATTTCTTTGTCATCCTCCGTGTATGAACCTTCACTTGTACGAATAGGTCCAATACTGGCAGTGGTTTTTGCTTTTGATTTCGCATATGAGAAAAAATATTTTGGATTTTTCTTTATTTCCTGAATTGCTTTCTGTTCTAACTGCCTTTCTTCAGTTTCATATGAGTGTTTCAATTTCCGCTCGATTTCTTCAATCTCCCTATTTAAATTATTCCTTCTTTGACGGGAAATTCGTGTCTGCATAAGCAGTTCCGTTATTTTTTTCCTGCGTTTATAGTGTCGTCTGCGTTCTCTTTCTACGTTAGATCTCTTTCTGGCTTCTCCCTCTCTTGATCCTCTGCATCACTCTCTTGAGCCTCTGCATTACTCTCTTAAGCCTCTGGATTACTCTCGTAAGCCTCTGAATCACTCTCTTGAGCCTCTGCATCACTCTGTTCAGCCCCTGCATCCCACTCTTGAGCCTCTGCATCACTCTCTTGAGCCTCTGCATCACCATTTTAAGCCTCTGCATCCCTCTTTTGAGCCTCTGCATCACTTTCTTAAGCCTCTGCATCACTCGCTTAAGCCTCTGCATCACTCTCGTAAGCTTCTGAATCACTCTCTTGTTCCTCTGCATCCCTCATTTGAGCCTCTGCATCCCTCTCTTGAGCCCCTGCATCCCTCTCTTGAGCCTCTGCATCCCTCGCTTGAGCCTCTTCATCCCTCTCTTAAGCCTCTGCATCTCTCTCTTGAGCCTCTGCATCCCTCTCTTGAACTCTTGCATCCCTCTCATGAGCCTCTGCATCCCTCTCTTGAGCCTTTGCATCACTCTCTTAAGCCTCTGCATCCCTCTCTTGAGCCTCTGCATCACTCTCAAGAGCCTCTGCATACCTCTCTTGTGCCTCTGCATCCCTCACTTGAGCCTCTGCATCCCTCTCCTGAGCCTCTGCATCCCTCTCTTGGGCCCTCTGCATCCCTCTCTTGAGCCTAAGCATCCCTCTCTTAAGCCTGTGCATCACTCTCTTAAGCCTCTGCATCACTCTCTTAAGCCTCTGAATCACTCTCTTGAGCCTCTGCATCACTCTCTTGAGCCCCTGCATCCATCTCTCAAGCATCTGCATCACTCTCTTGAGCCTCTGCATCACCCTTTTAAGCCTCTGCATTACTCTCTTGAGCCTCTGCATCCCTCTCTTCAGCCTCTCGTGAGCCTCTGCAACACTCTCTTCAGCCTCTGCATCACTCTATTAAGCCTCTGAATCCCTCTCCAGAGGCCTCTGCCTAACTCTCTCGATCCTCTGCAAAACTCTCTTGATTCTCTGCATCACTCTCGTAAGCCTCTGAATCCCTCTCTTGATCCTCTGCATCACTCTCTTGAGCCTCTGCATCACTCTTTTGATCGTCTGCATCACTCTCTTGAGCCTCTGCATCACTCTCTTGAGCCTCTGCATCACTCTCTTGAGCCTCTCTATCACTCTCTTGAGCCTCTGTATCCCTCTCTTAAGCCTCTGCATGACTCTCTTAAGCCTCTGCATCACTCTCGTAAGCCTCTGAATCACTCTCTTGAGCCTCTGCATCCCTCTCTTGAACTCTTGCATCCCTCTCATAAGCCTCTACATCCCTGTCTTGAGCCTTTGCATCACTCTCTTAAGTCTCTGCATCCCTCTCTTGAGCCTCTGCAACACTCTCTTCAGCCTCTGCATCACTCTCCTAAGCCTCTGAATCCCTCTCTTGAGGCTTCTGCCTAACTCTCTCGAGCCTCTGCATCACTCTCCTGATTCTCTGCATCACTCTCGTAAGCCTCTGAATCACTCACTTGAGCCTCTGCAGCACTATCTAGAGCCTTTGCGTCACTCTCTTCAGCCTCTGCATCACTCTCTTAAGCCTCTGCTTCCCTCTCTTGATCCTCTGCATCACTCTCTTGAGCCTCTGCATCCCTCACTTGAGCCTCTGCATCCCTCTCCTGAGCCTCTGCATCCCTCTCTTGGGCCTCTGCATCCCTCTCTTGAGCCTCTGGAATCCCTCTCTTAAGCCTCTGCATCACTCTCTTTAGCCTCTGCATCACTCTCTTAAGCCTCTGAATCATTCTCTTGAGCCTCTGCATCACTCTCTTGAGCCCCTGCATCCCTCTCTCAAGCCTCTGCATCACTCTCTTGAGCCTCTGCATCACCCTCTTAAGCCTCTGCATTACTCTCTTGAACCTCTGCATCCCTCTCCTAAGCCTCTGCCTCACTCTCTTATGCCTAGGCATCACTCTTCTGAGCCTCTGCATCCCTCTCCTTAGCCTCTGCATCACTCTCGTAAGCCTCTGAATCACTCTCTTGAGCCTCTGCATCACTCTCTTGAGCCCCTGCATCCCTCTCTTGATCCTCTGCTTCACTTTCTTAAGCCTCTGCATCACTCTCTTAAGCCTCTGCATCACTCTCGTTAGCCTCTGAATCACTCTCTTGAGCCTCTGCATCCCTCTCTTGAGCCTTTGCATCACTCTCTTACGCCTCTACATCCCTCTCTTGAGCCTCTGCGTCACTCTCAAGAGCCTTTACTTCCTTATCTTGTGCCTCTGCTTCACTCACTTAAGCCTCTGCATCCCTCTCTTGAGCCCCTGCATCCCTCTCTTGAGCCTCTGCATCCCTCTCTTGAGCCTCTGCATCCCTCTCTTAAGAGTCTGCATCACTCTCTTAAGCCTCTGCATCACTCTCGTAAACCTCTGAATCACTCTGTTCAGCCTCTGCATCACTCTCTTGAGCCTCTACATATATCTCTTGAGCCTCTGCATCCCTCTCTTAAGCCTATGCTTCACTCTGTTGAGCCTCTGCATCCCTCTCTTATGCCTCTGCAACACTTTCTTCAGCCTCTGCATCACTCTCGTAAGCCTCTGAATCACTCTGTTCAGCCTCTGCATCACTCTTTTGAGCCTCTCTATCACTCTCCTGAGCCTCTGCATCCCTCTCTTAAGCCTCTGCATCATTCTCTTCAGCCTCTTCATCCCTCTCTTAAGCCTCTGCATAATTCTCTTCAGCCTCTGCATAATTCTCTTCAGTCTCTGCATCCCTCTCTTTAGCCTCTGCATCATTCTCTTCAGCCTCTGCATGCCTCTCTTAAGCCTCTACATCATTCTCTTGAACCTCTGCATCACTCTCTTAAGCCTCTGCATTCCTTTTTTTGAGCCTCTGCAACACTTTCTTAAGCCTCTGCATTAGAGGCATAAGAGAGGGATGCAGAGGCTCAAGAGAGTGATGCAGAGGCTCAAGAGAGGGATGCAGAGGCAGAAGAGAGAGATGCAGAGGCTTACGAGAGTGATGCAGAGGTTCAAGAGAGTGATGCAGAGGCACAAGAGAATGATGTAGAGGCTTAAGAGAGGGATGCAGAGGCTGAAGAGAATGATGCAGAGGCTAAAGAGAGGGATGCAGAGACTGAAGAGAATTATGCAGAGGCTGAAGAGAATTATGCAGAGGCTTAAGAGAGGGATGAAGAGGCTGAAGAGAATGATGCAGAGGCTTAAGAGAGGGATGCAGAAGCTCAGGAGAGTGATAGAGAGGCTCAAACGAGTGATGCAGAGGCTGAACAGAGTGATTCAGAGGCTTACGAGAGTGATGCAGAGGCTGAAGAGAGGGATGCAGAGGCTCAAGAGAGTGATTCAGAGGCTTTCGAGAGTGATGCAGAGGCTTAAGCGAGTGATACAGAGGCTTAAGAAAGTGATGCAGAGGCTCAAAAGAGGGATGCAGAGGCTCAAGTGAGGGAAGAAGAGGCACAAGATAGGAATGCAGAGGCTCTTGAGAGTGACGCAAAGGCTCATGAGAGGGATGCAGAGGCTTAAGAGAGTGATGCAAAGGCTCAAGTGAAGGATGCAGAGGCTCATGTGAGGGATGCAGGAGTTCAAGAGAGTGATGCAGAGGCTCAAGAGAGGGATGCAGAGGCTCAAGTGAGGGATGAAGAGGCACATGAGAGGGATGCAGAGGCTCTTGGGAGTGATGCAGAGGCTCAAGAGAGGGATGCAGAGGCTCAAAAGAGTTATTCAGTGGCTTACGAGAGTGATGCAGAGGCTTAAGCGAGTGATGCAGAGGCCTAAGAAAGTGATGCAGAGGCTCAAAAGAGGGATCCAGAGGATTTAAAGGGTGTTGCAGAGGCTCAAAAGAGTGATGCCGAGGCTGAAGAGAGTGTTGCAGAGGCTTAAGAGAGGGATGCAGAGGCTCAAGAGAGGGATGTAGAGGCTTAAGAGAGTGATGCAGAGGCTGAAGCGAGTGTTGCAGAGGCTCAAGAGAGGGATGCAAAGGCTCAAGAGAGTGATGCAAAGGCTCAAGAGAGTGATGCAGAGGCTTATGAGAGGGATACAGAGGCTCAAGAGAGGGATGTAGATGCTCAAGAGAGTGATGCAGAGGCTCAAGAGAGTGATGCAGAGGCGTAAAAGTGAGATGCAGAGGCTTAAGAGAGGGATGCAGAGGCTCAAGCGAATGATGCAGGGGCTCAAGGGAATGATGCAGAGGCTTAAGAGAGGGATGCAGAGGATCAAGAGAGTGATGCAGAGGCTTAAGAAAGGAATGCAGAGGCTGAAGAGAATGATGCAAAGGCTTAAGAGAAGGATGCAGAGGCTGAAGAGAGTGTTGCAGAGGCTCAATAGAATGATGCAGAGGCTTAAGAGAGGGATGCAGAGGCTCAAGAGTGTGATGGAGAGGCTCAGCAGAGTGATGCAGAGGCTCAACAGAGTGATTCAGAAGCTTAAGAGAGTGATGCAGAGGCTGAAGAGCGGGATGCAGAGGCTCAAGAGAGGGATGCAGGGGCTCAAGAGAGTGTTGCAGAGGCTCAAGAAAATGATGCAGAGGCTCAAGAGAGGGATGCAGGGGCTCAAGAGAGTGTTGCAGAGGCTCAAGAGAATGATGCAGAAGCTTAGGAGAGGGATGCAGAGGCTCAAGAGAGGGATGCAGAGGCTCAAGAGAGGGATGCAGGGGCTCAAGAGAGTGTTGCAGAGGCTCAAGAGAATGATGCAGAGGCTTAAGATAGGGATGCAGAGGCTCAAGAGAGTGATGAAGAGGCTCATGAGAGGGATGCAGAGGCTCAAAAGAGTGATTCAGAGGCTTACGAGAGTGATGTAGAGACTTAAGAAAGTGATGCAGAGGCTCAAAAGAGGGATCCAGAGGCTTAAAAGGGTCATGCAAAGTCTCAAGAGAGTGATGCAGACGCTCAAGAGAGTGATGCAGAGGATCAAGAGAGGGAAGCAGAGGCTTAAGAGACATCGCTGCTCTCAGTAATTGGCATATTTTCTGTATAAAAACTCGTAATTTCAAATTGGGAATACGTGCAGAGAGCCAGAATTTGGCTTCAAAATATGGCTCAAGCGTCAAAATTGGGATGTTTGGGATATTTTGAAAACTGCAGGGAGGGTTTGGGCAGAATGTGATCCATCGCCGCTTTCAGTAAATGGCATATTTTCGGTAAAAAAATTCGTAATTTCAATCTGCGAATACGTGCAGAGAGCCAGAAATTTAATCCAAAATATGGTTCAAGCGGCGAACTTGGGATATTTTGGATATTTTGAAAACTGAAGGGAGGGTTTGGGCAGAATGTGATCCATCGCCGTTTTCAGTAATTTTCATATTTTCGGTATAAAAAGTCGTATTTTCAAACTGCGAATACGTGCAGAGAGCCAGAAGTTGCTTCAAAATATGGCTCAGGGGTCGAATTTGGAATGTTTGGGATATTTTGAAAACTGCAGGGAGGGTTTGGGTAAAATGTGTCCCATCACCGCTCTCAGTAATTAGCATATTTTCAGTATAAAAATCGTAATTTCAAACTGCGAATACAGGTAGAGAGCCAGAATTTGGCTCCACAATATGGCTCAAGGGTCGAATTTGAGATGTTTCGGATATTTCGAAAACTACAAGGAGGTTTGGACAAAATGTGACCTATCGCCGCTCTCAGTAATTGGCATATTCTCGGTATAAAAAGTCGTAATTTCAAACTGCGAATACGTGCAGAGAGCCATAATTTGGCTCCAAAATATGGCTCAAGGGTCGAATTTGAGACGTTTGGGATATTTTGATATCTGTAGAGGGTTTTGTGCAAAATGTGATCCTTCGCCGCTCACAGTAATTGGCATTATTTCGGTATAAAAAGTCGAAATTTCCAACTGCTAATACGTGCAGAGAGCAGGAATTTGGCTCCAAAATATGGCTCAAGAGTCAAATTTGGGATGTTTGCGATATTTTGAAAACTGCGTGGAGGGTTTGGTCAAAATGTGATCCATCGGCGCTCTCAGTAATTGACATATTTTCGGTATAAAAAGTCGAAATTTCTAACTGCGAATATGTGCAGAGAGCCAGAATTTGGCTCCAAAATATGGCTCAAGGGTCGAATTTGGGATGTTTAGGATATTTTGAAAACTGCAGAAAAGGTTTGGGCAAAATGTGATCCATCGCAGTTTCAGTAATTGGCATAGTTTCGATATAAAAAGTCATAATTTCAAACTGCGAATACATGTAAAGAGCCAAAATTTGGCTCCAAAACATGGCTCAAGGATCGAATTTGGGATGTTTGGGATATTTTGAAAACTGCAGGGAGGGTTTGGGCAAAATGTGATCCATCGCTGCTTTCAGTAATTGGCATATTTTCGGTAAAAAGAAGTCGTAATTTCAAACTGCGAATACATGCAGAAAGCCAAAATTTGGCTCCAAAGCATGGCTCAAGTGTCGAATTTGGGATGTTTGGGATATATAGAAAACTGCAGGGAGGGTTTGGGCAAAATGTGATGAATCGCCGCTTTCAGTAACTGTCATATTTTTGGTATAAAAAGTCGTAATTTCTAACTGCGAATACGTGCAGAGAGCCAGAATTTGATTCCAAAGTATGGCTCAAGCGTTGAATTTGGGACGTTTGGGATATTTTGAAAACTGCGAGGTGGGGATGGGGAGGGTTTACCAAAATGTGACCCATTGCCGCTGTCAGTAATTAGCATGTTTTCAGTATAAAAAGTAGTAATTTCAAACTGCGAATACGTGCAGAGTGCAAGAATTTGGCTCCAAAATACGGCTCAAGGGTCGAATTTGGGATGTTATCTTGAGGTTATCTTGAGATGATTTCGGGGCTTTTTAATGTCCCCGCGGCCCGGTCCTCGACCAGGCCTCCCTCCCAGAAAGCAGCCCGTGACAGCTGACTAACAGCCAGGTACCTATTTTACTGCTAGGTAACAGGGGGCATAGAGTGAAAGAAACTCTGCCCAATGATTTCTCGCCGGCGCCTGGGATCAAACCCAGGACCGGGATGTTTGGAATATTTTGAAAACTAAAGGGAGGATTTGGGTAAAATGTGATCTATCGCCGCTTTCAGTAATTTGCATATTTTCAGTATAAAACGTCGTAATTTAAACCGGCGAATACGTGCAGAGAGCCAGAATTTGCCTCCAAAATATGGCTCAAGGGTGGAATTTGGGATGTTTGGGATAATTTGAAAAATGTAAGGGGGGATTGGGCAAAATGTGACCCATCGCTGCTCTCAGTAATTGGCATAATTTTTGTATAAAATGTAGTTTGAAACTGTGAAAACGTGCAGAGAGCCATAATTTGGCTCCTAAATATGGCTCAAGGGTCGAATTAGAACACTCTCTTCATCACTGTCTTAAGCCTCTGCATCCCTCTCCTGATCATCTCCATTACTCTCGTAAGCCTCTGCATCACTTTCTTGAGCCTCTGCATAACTCTCTTGAGCATCTGCATCAATCTCTTCAGCCTCTGCATCCCTCGCTTGAGCCTCTGCAACACTCTCTTCAGCCTGCATCACTCTCTTAAACCTCTGAATCCCTCTCTAGAGGCCTCTGCATCACTCTCTCGAGCCTCTGCATCACTCTCTTGATCCTCTGCATCACTCTCTTGAGTCTTGACTGAGAGGCAATATTTTGACCTTTATCATCCCCTTTTCCTTTATGTGATTTAAACAAAATATCATCGAATTAGGCAATATTTTGCCGTTTTTTCCACTTTTTGGGAATTTTCAGTTTATTGTTATTATTTCATTAAATATACGAGAAAAATTATGCAAATACAATTGATCAGACTATAAGCTTAAATACTTAATTTTCAATCATCTGTTTGTTTCTCGTTAAAATACTTTGTAAAATATTGAAAAGGGGAGAAGTTCTGTTTTTATTGCATATATCGACGTTTCAGCCGGATTAGAACGGTTTTACGTGTACATCTTCCATCGGAAATATAAACCGAAAATCAGGAACATTTTAGTTAATGCTAATGAAAACACATTGATTTTTATCATTTGTATTGGAAGCAACATCTTTATACATCTTTTCTAGGGTCTAAAAAATACGAAACCTCGCTTTATGATTCGAAGTTAAACTTCGAATCCCATATTTGGCATAATAATGACTTTTTCACGTTTTTCATGTAGTTTGATATTACGTAGATATATTCATTTTTACCAATATTTCGATACTATTTCATGTAGTATCACGATACGTGATTTGGCCTTCAAATCTCAAATTTTCGCATAATATTGCATTTTAAGCAAGTTTTCTTGCATTTTGTTTCGTACTAAAAATCATCGAATTCAGCAATATTTTGACGTTTATCATCCCCTTTTCCTTTATGTGATATAAACAAAATATCATCGAATTAGGCAATATTTTGCTGTTTTTCCACGTTTTTGTGAATTTTCAGTTTATTGTTATTAATTCATTAAATATACGATAAAAATGATGCAAACACATAATTGATTAGATAATATCCTTAAATACTTCATTTTCAATCAACTATTTGTTTCTCGTTAAAATCCTGAGTAAGATATTGAAAAGGAGAGAAGTTCGGTTTTTATTGTATATATCGACGTTTCAGCCGGATTAGAGCGGTTTTACGTGTACATCTTCCATCGGTAATATAAACGGAAAATCAGGAACATTTTAGTTAATTCTA
The DNA here is from genome assembly GCF_040958095.1 of Procambarus clarkii. Lineage (NCBI taxonomy): Eukaryota > Metazoa > Arthropoda > Malacostraca > Decapoda > Cambaridae > Procambarus > Procambarus clarkii. The sequence continues at coordinate 28,987,527 of NC_091187.1, forward strand.
ATGAAAACACATTGATTTTTACCATTTGTATTTGAAACAACATTGTCATATGTCTTTTCTTGGATCTAAATAATACGAAACCTCGCTCAATGATTTGAAATTTCACAACCCACATGGGTTGTGAAATTTACCTACTATTGTCCATGCTCTTAGAATATTACAGATCAGCTACTTCCTATTCAAGGCTCGTAGTTTTGTTTTGAGAAAAATTAGTTGTTCTTAGTAAATTATAATAAGCACTAAAAATTATTACATAGAATAACAGTCCTTCACCAATCAATATTATATACCATAGTTTGTGCTTTACAAATCTTTAAAGGATGTTTTGTAGGAACGCTAACAGAAAACGATGTTACGTTGGAATGTCTATGGGGTAAACTACTGCAAACGGGACGGTATTGTGTCTACTATACCAACTATAGCTAGGATGGGTATTGTGTCTACTATACCAACTATAGCTAGGATGGGTATATTGTCACCTACCGCCTGTTAGGTGGGAAAGGGGTCCAATACCACCCACAGGATGGATATGAGGGTCACATCCACCCACAGGATGAGTATGGGGATCACATCCACCCACAGGAAGGGTATGGGGTCCAATACCACCCATATGATGAGTATTGCGTCCACTACAACCCACAGGATGGGTATGGGGCTCCAACCACCCATAGAATGGGTATGGGGCTCCTACCACAAATAAAATGGGTATAGGGTCCAATAACACCCACTGGATGTGTATGGCGTCCATTGCCGCGCGTCGAGCTCGAAAACCGCAGCATTCATCTCAGAACCATGCCTATTTCACACAGATTCCTTAATAAACGTAAGAGTTTTATATGTCACAAGAAAGATAGAAATATAAGCTTCATTCTAAATACCTTACCATGGGCATATTTAAATTTAAAGCGAAGATACGTGTACTTTTATAATAGCCGAGCTTTAACCCCGGACAGATTGATCGACCGAGCAACTCTCTCAGAACAATATTTATTTCACGTCAATTCGTTAATAAACATATATTTTTATATGTCTCAAGAAAGGCAGACATATAAGCTTCACTTTAAAACACTTTACCATGGACATATTTAAAGTTCTAATGAAGATACATGTATTTTAAAAATTACGGAGCTCCCACCCCGTACAGACTGAACGACAGAGCAACTCTCTCTCAAATCAATGTTTATTTCACGTAAATTCGTTAATAAACACAAATGTTTTATATGTCTTAAGCAAGATAAAAATAAGAGCTTCATTTTAAATACATTACAATAGACATATTAATAGCTCAAGTGAAGATACATATGTTTTTATAGTAGCGCTCAGTAGCTTGTCGGGCATGGAGTGCAGACGCCTACGCACTTGCCGATATATTGCATAATTAACAAAGATACGTTAATAAAGCCTAAAATCTTATATGCCTCCAGAAAGACCGAGATATGAACATTATTATGATTTCACCAAATGAAATATATCATGTTCGAGAACAAAGATATATCAATTTTAAATTAAGTTTCGACTCTTGCTCGGGCGAGAGAGAGGGAGCGACTCTCGCCCCATCTATTGGAGATTCTGTCCACTAAAGACCCAAAGCTACTCAAACCCTCCTAGCATTATTAAGTAATGAAGTAATATGGTATATTTACTATAATGTGGGTGCTGAATGCAGAACATGAGAAAACATATATTTACTCCAAACTAATATAATTTCATTATGAAATAAGTAAATAAGTAGCATCAATGGAAGTCGACGGTCCAAGCGTCAATGTTGTGGAGCGACTTATCCAAGATATATCGTTGTTTGGAAAGTGTTTGTTGGCATATCCAGTTGTCGCACTTCTCTGCACAAATTATCACAAATTTAAATTATAATGTTAACAAGTAGAATACGTATTTTTAATAAAATCTAACATAACTAGCCAGAAAACATTTAACATTTGCCCGAAACGCATTGCGTAATAGTGGCTTTAGGCATTGTATGTACTAGCTCTATCTATATATCAATCCATTAATGTAACATCACTTGTATGTATATACCTTACCTGAATAAACATATTTATTTATTTATTTATTTATTAAAAAAATATATGTTTGGAAGTTAAATCGACTTCATAGGACAATAGTTTTGTTATATATATACTCGTTATTCGTTGACATGCGTTCGCTACTTAAACTACCATGTACTGTACTTATGTAAAATCTCCCATGTCTCTTCGCTCATCTCACCGAACGCTACAGGCTCTTTGATATATTGTTTAATTAATTGAGATTCACAAATAAAGCTTATAATTGTATATGTTATCAAAAGGCAGAGCTTATTTTAGTTCATTTATTATGCACCCCATACCCATCCTAGGAGCGATAGTGGAGTGTTACAGAGGCACATAATGGGCTCAGGGACTGAGCCCCACAATTCATATAGCCAAGCAAGTTATAATCTTGATAAGCTAGTTACAAAAGTCAATGCACATTGTCACATCAACAATGGGCTCGAGACCGACCACAAGTACAGTTTATAATTTAAGCAACTGACATATATGGAGGGCTAGTGTCACAATTGATATGTTTATCCTACACATAACCCCCTCTCCCCCATCCAATGGGCAGCGGTGGATAGGTTACAATCAAGTCGTTTTTTTGCGTTTTATTCAGAGATTAGATCTTATTGGGTGAGGAAAGATATTCATATTTTAAAGAAGGCTTCTTGGCTGATGCTCTCCATTGATGGAAAATATACAACCTTTTGAAAATCAATGTTAGTTTGATCTAGATATTGTAATTAACGAAAGTATTTATGTCATCTGAAAGGTAGAAATATAGGCTACATTTAAAATCCTTTGTCATAAATATAACTGAAGTGAAAACGAAGGTATATGCGTTTTGATAGTTACTTGATGGCTAGCTCTGAGAGTGTGAAGCCCTGCACACCAGCCAATAAATTGTATAATTAGTTTCCATATATTTTAATTAATCTTAAAAATCTATATGTCAGAAGAAAGGAAGATGTAGCCGTTAATGTGACAACATTTAAAAATATATATATCTTAAGTTAAATAAATAATACCACCTTATTGCCGGTGTCCGGACACATGAAAATTACCTAGGTATCAGTATCCAGCCAGGCGGGGATCACAGGCTGCACAA